>NC_081405.1:118370430-118670430 GCF_030272615.1 Cryptomeria japonica
GCTTTTATGGCCTGCCTTTTCCCCTGAGTACAGAACTTATCAGTTGTACTGTGAATAAGCGTTTGTTCGTGGTCATATGGCTAAGAAGAACGCTCTTGTTTTACGCTTTGCACCACATATTTTAATTGGGAGATTATCTGATTATATTGTTTAGCTCTCAAGAAAATAAGTGGACATATTAGAATTTAACAACAAAAAAGTTTCATTAGTAAATAGTACATTTGTTATGAATTGAATCTAATCATAAACTACCAAAATAAAAATAGAGATGTACTCAGGTAAACAAATTTGGTGAAAGGTTCAATCCAAATTACTTAAATTGACTTACTAACTTACAACTAATCTATTTTTTATAGCTCAGTTACACAAAATTGTTTCATGTGCTTTGTCTCTTATTAAAAAACATCCTAAACACACATAACTAAATCCCCAACACTCTTAAATATATGATTATTTATTTTATATCTCTAACATTCCCACTTAGTCATATATTTCTTAATTAAGACAGAGTACATTGAATCTTTTCTTCCATACCTTAAATTTATTTTATATTAGTGCTTAATTGTTACAATTCAACACTATTGATTTTCATATCTTGCTACTAATACTCCAACAATTTATAACACATACTTGACTATCAAATTGTGGTAATTTCCTTACATCAATTATCTAATTATCTAATTGATAAGATGCTCTTTGCTAAGGAAATATAATACATAATTGGGCATCTTTAATGAAACATTATTAACTTCCATTATATTGTGCTTGTTGTCATTTTCAACAATCCATATTACCTTTTGATAGCTCTTTATATGATGCAAATTAGCCTCTCTTAGGTGTTATATGTTGAGTTCTTTAAGTCTACATAACAATACTTTGGAGTATCATATTTTGAAGATGTGGTAGCTATAAATAAATATTCTTGATTATTGGTTGAACAAATATTAGATTTATCTTCATTTTCTTTCTTAATCTCATCTCTACCCATACCAACCATTTTCTTTTGTTTCTTGAAATACCTTATTAAATTCCCATAATGAAATCACTTGATGAAATTATAATTACATCTTCTTCATTACCTTACTTTAAACTCTTGTTGAAAATAAAAATGTACCATTTGAGACCGCATCCTTTTGATTTCTTCTTAAAGTACAATTGCAACTACTTTAGACAAGTCCACATTAGCTTGAATGGTTAGAGCTACAACCAATTTATAACATAATTTTGAAAAAATCCCTAAGAAGTATCATAACAATGTCTTCTTTTCAGATCATTGATCTATATGTTTGTAGTTAAGTTTTGAAAGACTAAAAATAGTAAATATGTGGTCTAATGTTTTCTATAGTTTCTAAAAAAATTAAAATATAAATTAAACCTTCTACTTAGATATTATACCATTTGATTCATATATCTTAATGAAAATGTCAACCAAAGTATATGCGATGGGTAGAAGTACTTAGCTATGTGATTCAAGAATAATTGCTTATGATGAAAAGTTTGAATCTTGATCACTCTTAATTAGAACGCGAATCTCCTTATTAGAGAATTGCCTTAAAACCTATGTTAGATTTTTGTTTTGTTTGGGGTCAATTTTGTACTCACGAATTCATCTTATGCATCTATAGTCAAACATACATAGTTTGAAATTTTGATGTGATAAATACTTGATCATTGTCTGCCTACTTTTCTCTTTTATTTAATCTCAGGGCTAGTAATGTTGAGAAATGTCTTCAAAGGGCTATTATTCTCTCACTAGAGAGCATGTTCTCCTAGGTCAACCCATGAACATGTGTATACAAGATTAAAAAAAAAACAATATTTAGACATTTGTATGTTCCTAAAATTCACATGTAGATCTAGTTTCCTTTCAATGTGTCAATTGAAATGTTGTTACATGATTAAAACTTGGTGGATGAGGAGATCTTTACATGTGAAATAAATGCAATTTGACAACTTTATATACTACCACATAGCACCAAATTGCCTAAAATGTGTGCTTAGTTAACCTAGAGAGAGCTAATAGGTGGGGCTAATTAGTCAAAATATGAATTTGAATTGTGGAAATGTAAGAACCAAGCTCATGACCATGAGGACAACCTTCAAATTGCAAAAATGATTTAAGATTGAATAATAATCAAATCGAGATCTATAGGTGTATAATAATTACAACTGAATATTAAGATTGAAAAATAATCAAATCAAGATCTATAGGTTTATAATAATTACAACTGAATATGTTCAAAAAATGTGATAAATACACATTAGAGAATATGATAAATAGACATTAGATAAATGTATAAGAATATATGTATATAATAATTAAATAAAGACTAAATATATAAATTAAAAAGCATAACTCCAACATCATATAAAATTATATGATTTATAATTTGTACTCTAGTTTAGAGATGCCTTTTTTCATTTATTCGCCAACATTTTTGAGCTCTAGAGAGCCCTGTCAGAGAATATGCTTCCACTCGGTAATTTAAAAATACGAACAGGACATTACTTAACATTTACGCTAACAGGACAACCTGTGTCACACATGCTCCACCATTATTATGTTTGCCAATTAGATGTCCCAGCTACGATTCTGTTCCTTGTCAGAATCGGACGAATGTTTTCTTTAATGCCGTTACAAACGGAGGAAGCACTATAAAAATCCCTCGCCCAATCAATCTTTCCATTCATTTGCTTGGAATTTCCTCTGTTTCTGCATTCATCCCTTAGAATTTCCCCTGTTTTGTTAGGGTTTCTGCAGGACGAATCACCTCTTGAAATGGCAGGAGCAAAAAAGTTATTTTGCGTTGCAGTTTTGGCCATGATAATGACGGCATGCGCAGTGAATGCTGCGGAGGAGGCGGCGGCGGCGGCTCCCAGTCCATCTCTGGTTGCAGGAGCTGCTTCAGTGGCGGCGCTTCCCTCTATAGCAGCTGTTCTTTTCGGATATCTCGTTGCATTTTTGGCCTGCTCTTTCTGCTGAGGTGTTTGCCGCATGGATGAGGAGATTTTTCCTTTTCTTGCATATGTTTTGCCCTGGCAAATCTGATTGTTTGTTGATATGCAAGGGGATTTTTCTCTCTCATATATTTTGCCCTGTAGATATTATTTTAAGAGTCGTTTGTTTAATTCATTGTTTTAGCTTTTTAGGAAATAATCCATTCAGGACAGATCAGGCGTATATTGCTGTAATCAGTTCTGATACAAATATAAATATTCTTTTTTGAAAATTTGGGGTTTTCTGTTGTTATTGAGTCTCTGAGGAGCCATGACAGAGGCCTCTGTATTATTTCCTGCATTTTCATTATGGCTACACATGATTTCCCCAGTGTGCTTATTTATAAATTGTGTATATAATTCACTACTATTTTACTGTCAAATGGGGAAATAGGACTAAAATAGCTGCAGTGCAAAAGTCTTTGCTCGTTTTATGTTTTGTTTTTTTGGCTGAAGTCTGTATAGTTTTTGACTAGAGCTATGAACCAGTGGGGACATAGTAGGGGGTCTATCGCCATTACATATCTTTGAATTATTATTATTATTATTATGTTTGACCCCAAGACCTTCCCCAGGCCAAGAGTCACAACTTAGAATTCCACTTCAGATTGAACTTGGGTCTCCATAGTGAGAATAATTAAGCTCAACCCTTGGACAATAATAATAATATGTTAAATCTATTTAACAATACTTTTTAATTTAAATTATTATTAAAAAAAATGCTTCCAAGTTCCAGCATGTTTGGATGAAATTAATTGCATTTCTCCACGTGATTTACAATTGTAAATATATTTTTCTGGTTCTTTTTAATAATTAATTATTTATATTCATTTTTAAATATAATTATTTATTAAAAAAATATAATTTTATTTTTCCGTTTTGAGAAGTTAAAGATAGATAAAATATATATTTATTAAAAAATTAATTAATTTTTTTTGAAATAAATAATAATTATTTATAATATATTTTTAAAAAATGATTGGTGTAGTAATATCTTGTAATTAATTTAAAGTTTTGCTTAAGAATTTCACAATGAGTTGTTCTATTATGAAAGGGATCTATTGTAAAAGTGTGGGAAGAAAGATGATTTCCTCGAGAATGAAATTGCATTTCTCCACGTGATTTACAATTGTAAATATATTTTTCTCTTCTTTTTAATAATTAATTATTTATATTCATTTTTAAATATAATTATTTATTAAAAAAATATAATTTTACTTTTCAGTTTTGAGAAGTTAAAGATAGATAAAATATATATTTATTAAAAAATTAATTAATTTTTTTTGAAATAAATAATAATTATTTATAATATATTTTTAAAAAATGATTGGTGTAGTAATATCTTGTAATTAATTTAAAGTTTTGCTTAAGAATTTCACAATGAGTTGTTCTATTATGAAAGGGATCTATTGTAAAAGTGTGGGAAGAAAGATGATTTCCTCGAGAAGAGTTATAATCTTCTCCTTAATAAAAGAAGATTAATGACTTATTTAATAATAATTGGTGTTTTTTCTAATGATATAAAATTGAAGATTATGAAGTAATTAAATGCACTGTAATGCTTAAGACATGTTAATGCAATATCAATATAAAATTCGAGATATTTTTGTTCTATTGATATTGTGTTAATGCAATGTTGATTTAATATATTGGAGATCATATACTTCTATACAATAAATGATCATCTTTTTTTTTTTATGTTTATTAATGTTAGATTTCCTATAAATACAAGATACTAGTTAATTTGAAGTATTTTGGTGTGTAACCAATCATGCTAATATTCATATTCTAGAGAACTTGACCTTGAGAGTGTTGAATTAGTGGACTAGGTTATGGCATAACCCTAATGGAGCAACATTCAAATCTTGGAGAAGTCAACCTCAAGTATTTTGGCCTTTGAATCATGTGAACTAAGCAACAACATGAATCGGTCAAGGGGAATGAACTCAAATGTGACCTGATTTGAGAAGGCTAAAGTCCTATGGTATTGTCACTAAAGCAATGGATAAGGTTATTTTTGCTGATAGATTTAAGGTTATGGTCAATATTGTGTGCCAAACAAGACAATTTGAGTACTTTAACAATGCATATACAATATTACTCAAAATAGATGTAAAATAAAGAATTAAAAAGGCAGGATACACAAATTTTTATCTTTTACAATGTAGCCCCACTTTGGTGTCTATGTGGAAGCACATTAGGCACACATGTCAAAGTAAGCTATGAAGTAAATTAAATATTGAATTTAGGATACAAGTAATGTGCAATGCTTCACAATTTTTTGTTTACCAATAGAGAAACCCTTAAGAAAAGGTGTATCATGTAGCTTGCATAATGTTATAATGTAATTTAATATTATTTGTTATGCACCTAGGAGACTTAGAAATGTGTGCATCTCATGGATTTGGCATTCTTGGGGCCATTTTATGTGTTGTATGAAACATTGTGATAAATATTTAACGTGGGGTTGCACATTGAGAAAGTATTTTATAGTGGGAAAACTTAGTATCAAAAAGTAAATGTGGAGGTTAATAATTTTGTAAGCTCATGTAATAGTCACATGGTTTTATGTAATACCACTTGGTGGTTTTGTGCAAGCTTATGCCTATAAAAACAAGTACATGGGTAGTTTTCTAAGGTTGGCTAATTTGGCCAAGAGGCTATGAGAGCATCTCTTGATTGCATTGTGATAGTTTGAAGTATGGCATGACATATGTGGTTACATGCTTATTCACATCAAGTGCATGTAGGGGTTTGGTGTTTCAAAATTATTCATGGAGACTTTGTGATGTATTGTAATGATTTCTTTGTTAAATAATACATGAGTGATGGATGCTCTTTTAGGTTGGTGTTTTTTCCTTTTGAGTATTTTCTAGAGTATATCTTGTGTCACCTTCGATGGTATATTGTTCATTCTTTTGTAGAAGAATTTTGAATACTTATTTGCTTGATTTTGTTTATTTCGGTTATGTGGAAATTGTCATAAATGACTAAAAAATTCCTAACGTTTGGTATGAGAGACATGTTTATGGTTTGTAGAACCCTTGTTGGAGAAGATTTGGTTCATAGTAGAATCTAAGGTTTGTAGGGAAATACATTATAAGGTATGAGGTATTCATGCAGGTTGTTTCTTGTAGATTTGAAGCTTTGGGGTTGGAGACTTATGGTCGTTTTTTGCAGATCCAAGATTATGAATCTAAGTTAAAATAGGATTTCTTCTAGGTGTTCATTATGATGGTTTTGGTGGGGAGGTTTTAGGGATGACCCCTTGGGCCAAAATGAACCTTACCATTGGTTTTGGGAGGCTTGAGAGACAAAGATTGGCATAAATTATGGCTCTTTTCAACTTAAAAATTTAAGGGAAAAAGAAATTCACCTGCCCCATCATATCAAAGTATGGTTGTAGAGAAAGGTGAAAAATAAAAAAAATTATTGCATAAAATTATTTTGGTTACAAAATAACCAAATAAATTTTATTTGACCCATGAGGGGTCCATAGACCCCTGGATGGTGTAGTATATAGGTACCAATTTTTTTTCTGAGGTATACTACCTTGATTGAGGTTGTCGACCCTTGAGTTGGTAGCAAGGCCAATAGGCCTTACACCCTTTATGCTAGGGGAACCCCCTTCACTATTCTATTAGCTCCTCCATAATCTTTGGAGCCAAAAAACCACAAAATCTACCATATAAATTTTCACCTATAAGTTTCTACCACCATTGCTTCACCAGAGCACCACTTAGCTATGATCATTGGGTTCGATTAGGTGCCACCACAAGTTAGCCAATTAGCCAAACTGGCCATTTTTTCAATTGGGTAGAACTTCATCTCAAAGTATCAATTTTTAGACTTATTAAAGTAGCTAAAATGGCGGTTTTGAGCACCACATTGTTGTGTGATTGTTTTCTAAAAATTTCCCTTTTGACACTAAAATTGTTGCTAGAATTCAGATGTTGTTTTCAACCTTTATAGTGAGTCAAATTTTGGCCTTTTGATAGTTGCTATAAATCAGTGAATCAAGGTTGGAGATTTTTTGAGATGATTTTTTTTCTTTTATTTTTATCTAATTTGTTAATGGCTTCTTGTTGACTATGGTATTTTTGTGAGCTTATGGCTAATAAAATCTTTGTGATTTGTGTTTAAGTCATTATGTACTTATGTGTACATCTCTAATTGTTGAGCTATTTGATATGATAGCCAATATATTTTTTGAGTTTGTATGTTATGTTATTGGATTTATGACTTGTGCAATGTTATAAGATATCTATACTTACAAGTTGCATATATGACTCGAATGTAGGTTATCCATACCCAAAGAAGTTTTAGTGTTGATGTAGATTTAAATTAGTGTCTTTGATTAGTCACTTGTTTTGTTGGTTTATTTTTTAGGATGAAGAGAGATGGTGTTACCAAGTATAATCATGATGTGGGACCTATGTTGTTGACGGTGTGATGTAGACATGTGGGACAATGTAGGAGTTTGATGCTAGCATAGTTGGTGGTGATCATGGTGTTCCTTGTGCCTTTGAGGATTTGACATGACATGACTATATGTAGGGTAATTTTTGGTGGCATCAGATTGATTATTGATTATTTGTGGTGTATCTCCTTGTTTGAAGGTCATGCTTTTAATTTTTCTTTTGGGATTCCTTTTTGGATCTCTTAGTGTTGCAGTTGAGTTATTTGAGTGTGTGAGGGCCATTGGTTTATCTTCAATTAAGATATTTATATCATGTTGTCATGGATATCATGTTTACACACTTTATTAGAATCTTGCAATAGTACTATTTTGATGGTATTGTATCTTCTTGGTTGGAGATTGAGGTTGTACTCTTTCCTTTGGGATCTCTTGGTGTTAAGTTCTTTGAATGTGTTGGGGCCTTGTATGATATTCGTTTAGGAGATGGTTGTCTCAATCCAATGGGGATCTTGAGTATCACAGTTCAATGAGACCTTATGATGATGATGTTGGATTCATCATTTGATGGTGAATGATCTTCTACATGTTTGTTGGTGATGGATGAGCTCTTGGATATTATTTTCTATATAGTTATAATTCATTAACATCTTGGGTTTCATTAATAGGAGAAGGGTACATTAAAGGTGAAAAATTAAGGTTTCTACCACTAGATGTAGTAAAACCTCTTATTTTTGCTTAGGGACCAATTACATTAGGGAAATATAAGAATTTGATAGATCTAGATTTTGGTCAGATTCTAGGGGTTTTAGATGTGCCTCTTCTTTCCCTTGAGTTGAATTTGATTTAAATTTGAAGATGCTAAAATTAGGTTAAATGTGTGTAATTTGAAGGAATTATGCATAAACGGTGAGCTACACTCATCAAATGAAGTCATGAGCCTGGATCTGAGCAATATGTGAATGTTTAGATCTGTTCTCAAAAGCTCGACTTGAACTATCAGTACCAGTGTGCTCATCACTTTGGTCCTTCAAACTTTTCGCCATCCAAAAGGGAAGCTGTTTGTCTTTGCGAATAATGTCGACCCTGAAAATTACAGCCCTGTACTTGTTTCTTGCACATACAAAGAATGGGTAAATTGTTGGGAATAGCGGTTTGCTTAAGTGAAACCCCAATTTAGGAATTAACCTTGAATGAAATAAAGCAAATACTGAAATAAACAATTGAAAGATATACCTTAGATCTGCAATTGTTGATGATGATTCTTTACTTCTTGAATGTAATCATATATGTTGTATAAAATGACATGAACATGACAAAACCCTAATCACACACACATGCTTGCATATGAATGATGTAATTTTACTCCACAACTGTTGAATGAAGAATATGCAGCCTTGAAGATCTCTGAAAATGCTTAATGAATTCTTCATGGATGCAAGTATGCTTGAGAATGGATACTTAAAATGGATAGATGAAATTAGGTTGATCAAATGTCTTTATATAGGGGTATATAGGTCATTTACCGATTAGGTTGACCTCCAACAGTCATGCGGAGCCATGAAATTGAATTCCCGCCAGAGAGATAGGACCCTTGCCCCATTTCAAAATTAGGGTTAGGTCCAACTAAGAGGTACCAGGGTGCTGAATGCCTTGGTCCTTCTAAAAAAGGGACCACAATCAAGCCCTAGGGAGGACACCTCTCCAAGAAGTTAATCAATGAGTGTACATGGCATCAAAAATAGAGATAGGGCACAAAACGAACCTAGATAAGCAATGAGGATATGACACACTAAAGTAGGGGCATCAACATGATGTGTAAATTGGCTTAATGAAAATTTACGATGTTACAAATTTATCCCCCTTTTGTTTGTCTTTGTTTTCCCTTTTGTCTTGTTTTATGAGCATATGCAAATAAGAGTTTGTATGCTCTGGTTTCGAGAATGTGTAATCCCATTTAAGACAAATATATGCCTGGTTTCAAGGGCATCTTGTGTAAGAGTTTGTTTGCTCCGGTTTTGAGAATGTGCATCTCGTATAATAAATATATCAATGTTGTGTATGGTTTCATGCATGAAGCATCTAATGTAAGAGTTTGTTTTCTCTGGTTTTGAGAATGAACACCCCATTTAATGTTACAAGCTAGGGTTGTCGTTATACCAAAAGATTGACTTGTCAATGCCCAATACAACCACTAGACTTATAGAATCCACAGGAGTTTGTTAAACCATGTCATGAATCCCCACAAGGGACATTGGTCCACTGCCAACAATCCCCCTCCCAGTGTCAGTCACCATAGTCTACATGATTCCAACCTGTGACCAATCTCTAATACCAATTGTTACAAGCTAGGGTTGTCATTGTACCAAAATATTGACCTATCAATGCTCAATACAACCACTAGATTTATAGAATATACAAGAGCTGTTAAACCATGTCACGAATCCCTATGAGGGACGCTGGCCCACTGCCAACATTTAAGACATGCAAAACTATAGTACAATATAGTAAAAAGAGGGTGATATGTGTGCCCCCCCTTAAGATGTCAACACAGTCCTATGTTGATGTCTTAAGGAAGCTAGAAACAAGGATACCCATCTTCAACACCGATAAGATATCCTTTAGGAAATAATGTTCATAAATCCAAACTAAAGAGGCAATAATCTTACAACCAAGGATAAGAAAGTTGAAAAAGAGATATCTTGAAACAAGTGTATAGAGACTCCTTTGAGGAGGAGATCTTTTCTCAAAACGACATCTACCTCCGACAGGATTTTTTGTAAAAACATAACATCTTCTACTAAAAGAAGGGGAGTATAAGAATGCATGCCTTACCCCTATTGCTAGGTGAAAGGGATTCGTGATGAAGGATTACACACTTTTGACCCACTGTGAGAGGTAATTTTATAATAGATATACATTTCCAAGTGTAAAAGAGGTTGTAGACAAGGACACACAACTCTTGCATAAGAGATAATCCTTGAGAAAGAAACAAATTCACATAAGGAATGACAACAAATCATAAGAAAACACCACTCAACAAAGGAAAAGTGGACCCTTAGAAAGGATAAGAGAGAAAGATCAATGCCCCCCAAATGTAGGGACAATAAGAATAATTACACAACCTCTAAGGAGAGATTAGACACAAGAGAATTCACAATGTACTCACATGAATAAATATTCAATACAAGAAAAGACATTATTATATGTAAAATGCAACTCTAAAGAAGAGGTAATCTTCAAAGAGAGAATTAGAATGAAGGATCACAAACTCCCCTAAGGAGATTAATCATAAGAGACATACCATTCCAAGTAAGAAAGGACATCAAAGTATGAAAAATTCAACCCCTAAAGAGAATAGTGAAATCCTTAGATAGAAAGAAAGATTAAGATAAGAGACAAGAATGAATTGTGCTACTTCCTGATGCTCCACAAGATGGACAAGGTTAGCAAATGACAAACAAAACAAGACACAAGAAATCATTAGTGTTAGTTAACCAAAAGCTAATCTAAACAGACATATCAAAAGAGATACTAAGAACATGAAAGAATATTTAACTAAAGAAGCAAATATGATGAGGCATCTCCAAATGCCTCCTAACATGCTCTTGGTTTCTTCTCCTTTGTTCCTCTCCTCTCCAAGTTCCAAAATAGTGTAGCTCTCAGCAGCTTTTTGCACTATGGATGCTTATGGAGGATTGAGATTTGAGTATTTTGCTCCAAATGTAAAATGAAAAGCTAAAACACTAGATGCTATTAAAAATGATTGATTTTAACCAAAATAACAAGATATTAGTTTGCTATGCTAAATGCTCTCTAAAATGCCTATAGGTTAAATGCATACAAGTTTTCAAGATCTGGTTTATGAAGAAATGGGCTCTATTTATAGGAAAAATGGAAGAATGGATGGTTGAGATTGAGCAATCTCAACAAGGGTTAGGATTGAATGATTTTCAATCCATGTGAGGGCTTTCAACCCAATCCCAAGATGACAAGTGTCAATGTAAGATAGGTTGAGAGGAGAGGGAATAAGCATTAAATGCTTGACATGACCTTGGGAGTTAAGGTCAAGGTTAGTTGAATGAATAAACTCTTTATTCAAAGAATAAAGCTTTTATCCAATGGATAAACTCTTGTGCAAAGGCAAAAGGGATAAACATGGTCAAAGCAATAAACGTTTGGGGAGACAAGTTGAAATAACCATAAATGGTTATGTAAGAGCCATAAATAATCATGTAAGAGACATTAGTGGTTTTGGAAGACTTTGGAGGTTAAATTGTTGAACACACAAAGCATTAATGCTTTTCAAAGACTTTTTGAAGTCTTTGAGAAGTGACTCCATTTTACTTAGGAATGCGACAATAATTAGGGGATGGATTAGGCTAATTAGGAAGGGGTTAGAAGAATCTAGAAGGGGATTAGATTTGCAAGTGGATTTGGTGGGTGAGGGAAAATAGGATTTTTTATTTAAAATAAATTAATTTATTTCAATAAATGTGTGCAAGTTGCATTTGTAGGAAAATGCAAGTGGGGGGGGGGATAATGATTTAAATAAATGTTTAATTTAATTTATTTAAAAGAGAAATAGGGGGATTTTAATTAAAGAAATAGATTTTATTTATTTTATTGATTTGTGAACTTGGTTTTAATGAATTAATTAAAATAAATTGAATAATTTACTTAATTAATAGGAGAATGTTTGAAGATGAATTAATTAAATATTAATTAATTAACTCATGGCTGGTGTATTTTTAATCAAATAAATAGCAAATATTTATTTAATTAAGCTGGACAGATTTGTGTGACTACATTTGCCCCTCTTTGAGATGGTGCGGTTTATCGCGTTGTTTCAAAGAAAGAAAAATAGGTGTGAAGAAATGCTCCATAAAATGTAGATTTAGTGGGTGGTATGCCCCCTCGAGAGATGGGCCGAAATTTTTTGAAAAATCGGGCGATCTCTCGAAAAAGAATGAAAATTGGCAAGGTGGTAGAAGAGAAGAAGTTAGTAAAATGGGTGAAAAATAGAAGAAATCGGGGGTAAAATGGAGAAATGGGAGACTCGGGAAGTTTACGGGGACCACGGTGATGAGCGGGGGAAAATTATGGTGATGGCGAAGGTTTTAAATGGGGTGAAAGGGGTGAAAACATGATCATTTGTTACCGTGACCAGTGTGAAACCAGAGCTCGGATAGTGACATTTTGGAGGAGTGAGCAGTAGTCAGGATGCCGATACCTATTACAGAGCACCGATTTGAGCGAGTCCATCGGTTCCAACGGTCGGACAACTATGGACCAGCGGTATGCAAATTTGAAATTTGAATTTTTATATATTTTTGATACGCTTTTTGCTGAGTCCAAGTTGAATCAGAACAATAGTGCTGAAACTATGTTTTGATGTTATTGCCCAATTAACTAGTGCTACTGTGCCGCAATGGTGCTATTGAGGTGTTGTTTGAGCGCTGTTGAAAATTGTAGTGCTATTGTAGGCTAGTTTAGGTGCTTCTGATTGATAAGTGCTATTGAGTGCTTAATTGAGTGCTATTATTCTGAATTAGCACTATTATGTCGTTGTTCTAGTGCTTTTGCAGTTTGAGCACTGTTGGATAGCTAATTGAGCGCTTTTGTTAGGGGTTTAGCGCTATTGTTGGCAAAATAGTGCGTTTGTTTTTGGATAAATAGATGCCCCAGTTTGTGTGAATAAAATCTTCTGATGCCAATGATGGATGGATGGCAATGTGAAGTGGGAGTTGTTTTGAACCATAGCAGCCTGATGAGACTTAGATCATTAGGATAAATGCCTGTTGAAGTCTAGGTTGCCGTGAATGCTTACCTGTTGAGACCTGAAGATACTTGATCAAAGTATCTATTGATAGTCTAGGTTTAAACTTAAGAAAGTATGAAACAAAACAATTGATGATGATTGATGGATGCCCATGTGCAGGAGGATCTAGGAGTGTTGTAGTTACGCGAGAGATATCTGATGACATAGGGGTTGCGGGATCGGTTGACAGAGGCGGAGATCAATTGTATTGCTGTGACTGGATTATATGAGGTGATGCACATGCCTGTGATTCAGATGAATCACGGATTGATTATGACATTAGAAGAGTGGTGGCACAGCGAGACGTGCACCTTTCATTTGGCACAGGGGGAGATGACAGTGACCTTGGAGGATGTGTGGCATATCCTACATATTCTGATTCGGGGGGAGCTGGTCACGTATGACAGATCATGGGGGACTCTAGCAGTTCAGAGGTTCTTCGATGAGGATGTGTTCATTGATGATGTCTCTATTGCGTGGGAGGAGATAGTTGCATTATACGAGCCTCTACCAGTAGTTCTATCAGGCATTGTGGGAGGACTTCTGTGTCCAGACTGGTGATCACATGGTTTAGCTGTGGGGTGGGGGCAGGTGATCGAGATGATGATTACCGAGGGGACTTGATTTTCTTGGGGGCCGTGCGTGCTGGCGCACCTGTATCAGGAGCTTCATGAGGTGGTTTATCGGGGGAGGGGTTCCTTAGTAGTGGGAGTGACTCTGCTTCATATTTGGGCCTAGGAGCACCTACCAGTAACTCGACTAGTGAGTCTTAGGTTCTGTGCAGTGGATCAGCCATATATGTTTATGTATAGCGGTATGATGAGTCAGCCCCACCTGGGGAAGTTAGAGTGGTGGCGATGGGCATTAGATGATCTGGATGCAGTCATATGGCGACCATACCTAGAGTGCGAGCCCTGGGATGATGATGTAGAGGCATTGCCCTATGTATTCATGACCTGATTCCTCATTGGGAGGACCTCGTACCATGTAGAGAGATAGGTGTCAGGGAGAGTGATGAGGTAGTTTGGACGACAATAGGGACTACCTAGTGGATTAGGGGAGTATGCTTGGGTGATTCGGGAGAGATATGCATGGGGGCCAGTGCTGCTGTATGACCAGGCACTAGCGGAGTTTCGGACACTACAGGAGAGACCTTGGGACATACGATCGAGGGTCATGGATGCAGGGGTATCAGATGAGTATACACAGTACCAGGTGGCGCATCCGATTCTACGGATATCTGATTCTATGGATATCTGATCCAGCAGAGCCAGTGCCCGGTTTTGAGGATGAGAGGGGACGGAGACGGAGGAGGGTAGGAGGTCAAGGACTGAGGGCAGGTGGAGGAGGGAGAGGAGATGGGGGAGATGGAGGAGGAGGAGGTGGTGTAGGAGCGGGTGGAGGAGGTGGTGGATTGGGGATTCGGATTCAGCGGAGAGGGAGAGGTGGACTGTCACTATGGATATCACAGGGACCACTGATATAGGGAGGAGTTAGACTAGGTGGTAGAGGTATGGAGAGGGAGATCCTAATGGATAGAGGGGAGAGAGCTACTAGAGAGGGTGGTATAGGTGAGGCTGCTATGGATACCAGGGAGGGAGCCACTGGAGATCTTAGGGATCATATGATAGCACATTTGTAGACTCGGGTAGAGGATTTGGAGGTGGAGGTGGCAGCTAGAGATGTGTAGCTATTTGCATGGGAGTCAGAGCTAGTTGTAGTGCTGTAGGAGAGGGATAGTGCGGTGGAGAGATTAGCAGAGCTGCAGGAGAGAGTCTGGGTTGGAGTAGGAGCATAGGGGCCTACAAGGGAGGTGATGAGGGAGATGCGACGAGCATAGGCTGAGATAGACTACTGGCGGGGTTTCTATGAGCAGGTGGTGCCAGCTAGTCAAGGAGCACTTAGCTATTCATAGATGCGGCAGACCAGATCAGAGCGATCACAGAGGGTGCAGAGTAGTGGGGGTGTGATGGGTCCTCTACGGAGGGAGAGATCAGGGGATGCTGGAGTGAGTGGGGGTTTGATGGTGCCTCCATGGAGAGATAGATCGGATGGTGTGGGGACCAGTGGGGGAGCAGGTGGCGATGGTGGTACAACATCTGGCCAGATTGGCATCTGAGAGAGCAGTTTTTGCATATATGTATTGTATCATTATTTATTTTTGGATTGTATCTTGGATGGCTCTTGGTAGCCGATTTTGTAGACTTCATTGTACTCTGATATATGAGATGATATATATGAGGAGATCCCCTATGTTGATGATATGCATTTGATATGTATGGATGTTTATGCAGGATGATGAGTTATTGCTTAGATGGATATGTGTACATTGATGAGATGTTTCTTCTATGCATTTTTTTATGATGATTTATGATGTTGGATACTGACATATGAATGCAGGTTTATATATATATGAGTTGTTTGATTTTGATGTAATGCTTTATGTATTTAATGCCATGAGGATGATGTATGCTTATGATGATTTATGAACAGGATTTTGGTGTTTCCTATTTTGATAAAATGATGAGATAATTTATGCGATGATGTGAATGTAATGATGTTATGTATGGATATGTATCTAGAGGTTTTTAAAAGAATGTAATATGGATAAACAAAATGTAAAGTGCAAATGTTTATATGATAATATCTAAATGAATGCACATGTATAATGGATATATATAAAATGGTATGGACCAATGTTTTGGAAACAAATGGTTTTATGATTTCTAAATGCCTTAATATGATTTAAGTAAAAATGATAATGTGATGGTACTACAATTTTATGGTTTAATAATTGTACCCTAATGTAATTTAAAAAACGATAATGAATGCAATGTGAATGAATCCTAATATGAACATAATAAGATACTTAATAATGGATGAATGAATGCACCTTTTAACTAATGAATAGATAAATAAATGTATGCAATGATAAATGATAAAGGAGAATGAAATGATGATGGATAATGGA
Source organism: Cryptomeria japonica (assembly GCF_030272615.1). Classification (NCBI taxonomy): domain Eukaryota; kingdom Viridiplantae; phylum Streptophyta; class Pinopsida; order Cupressales; family Cupressaceae; genus Cryptomeria; species Cryptomeria japonica. The sequence continues at coordinate 118,386,637 of NC_081405.1, forward strand.
CACTAAATGAATGTATAGTAAATGGCTTAATATAATCAAGGACAATTTGATCTCATGAATGAATCTATTTATTTATGATTATGCAATGATACAAATGATTAATGAAGACTAATTGCAAAAATGAACTATATGCAATGTTAAGTTAAAAAATGACATGAATGTACTTAATGCAAAAATTCAACTAAATGTGACAATGATATGACCATGAGGAATGCAAGGTTTTGTTTTTTTGAGACTTTGCATGATGCATTGATGATGTATCAGAGTACTTGGTCGTGATTGTATCCAAGACCAGCTTAATGGTCACATTTGCATATAAATCCTACATATGAATGAGTGAATGGATGGGTGATATGCAATGGAATGCAATATATAAACAGATGAGATGAAATGTCGATCCATAGTGCTCTATTTTCATCATTGAGCTTTAAAATGTTGGAAGAGAATACAAGCATCTTGACACAATGATTCAAGATGACCTGAGTATTTCTTACATGGTTTTTATATAGCAAGTTAATACAAACGACTTGATATAAGGGTCAAGTCAACCAGAGTATTGCTTGCGGAATAGACAAGGATTATCTCCATTCATGCATGACTTGGATCGTCCTCCTTGATCTTAGGCTGATCATATCCTAAGACAAGTGCATACCGTAATAAGAGATAAAAACCTTTATCCAATTTTGGATGAGGAGGAAGGAACCAAAGGAAGAGCATTGTACCTGCAAACAAACAATATATACATAAAGAATAAAGAATAGGGATCCTTGGTAATGGTTCATGTTCATATGGTCGAGGTATACACTATAGTCAGCAAGCCATAATGACCTATGACTACATTTTGCATAAGATCACGTAGCTTGGTGAACTTCCCACGTAGACACCATTAGTACGTGCCCCAGTACTTCATCGGAAATAATGCACAGACGATACAAAATAATGCTGAAATATCCTGATACAGATAAACGAATGAATTTCTCACAACTCAACCAAGTATTTGATAGCTTAACATAATTTTCTTGTCAAAGAAAACGTCATTTTTGTCTTTGTTTTTGGTAAGGAAGGATGCATCCTTGTTGAAGATAGTTTGATTGTTGATGTCGATTGTTTTGGTCAATTTTTGATAAGTGATCATCGTGCGAGTATTTGTCAATGTTTGTTTTGTATCTGTTCAGATGAGTATGTACAAGGTGTTGCCACGTTTTTGTGTGATTTTTGATGGTTTCCGTTGTTTTTGGATTTTGTATTGTTTTGAATGTTTGTGGATTTTGTGAGACATTTTTGAATGTTTTTGGAGTTTGTGAGACATTTTTGAATGTTTTTGGATTTTGTGAGACATTTTTGAATGCTTTACCTAATGAATCACTAGTAATGTAGAATCCACTTCCATCAACTAGATTTAAGGGCATTGCCCCCAAGTTTAGACATGACTATGAAAAAGAGGGATGCAAGACTCATGAAGTACTTTCTTTGATTACAGATTAAATAACAAGCCATGGTTTAGATGGATGGATGTGTGTATGCATGAATATGATCGCAATGAGCCTGAAAGATACTGGAGCCATAGTCTTTACGAGTGGCACCTATTTGCCAGGTTTTCACCATCGTACTTACCCAAGGTGCCACCGGAGTGGTTTGTTCACCGTTTGGATGCATGATTTTTGCTTTATTCTTTTGACGTTTTTGTATTTTCTTCAGGACATTTATCTGGATGTTTTTTGGTATTTTTGTTGGTATGCAGGGGAGCCTGATGTACAGCTTAGGTATAAAACCATTTGAGGTGCATGCTGTTGATTGGATTTGCGAGCAGTTCTCCTTCTGATGTAGCCAACTGTAAAGTGGAAAATCGTGATCGAACCCTAGTTGCTCTCCCCTCTTCCAACTCCAAGGAGAGAGAAGGGAGATTCGCTAGGGTTGATGGTTTTCACTTAGGGGAGAGACTTTACATTCAAAAGAGGGGTTGAAACCCACAAGATCCAATCCCACGCAATGCAAGATTGGATGCTAAATGAGTTTCAAAGGTTATGACAGCAAGGCTACCCTCTTTTGTAAAGAATGTGCATAGAGGAATTAAGCTAGGAATGCATAGATAGTGAGAAAGATTCGCTTATAAACTGAGATAGGAATACAGTATGAAGCTGCGGACCTGGAATTAGCAGTAAAATGTCGATACAGCGCTGTCCTGCAAATTTGAGCGAAAGTTGCCGGGACGATGGCGCCCGAGCATCACGGTCCTCCGAAAAATCCGCGAAACGAAGGGGGATCTGTTCGTCTCTGCACAAGGATTCCAGATCTTCAATTTCAGCCACGTACCTGCAACCTACACACAGAAAAGTGAAGATGATTGGGGGGTTAGGGATTAGGGGTTTGCCTTTAGGTCAAACCCCGGTTTTGGAATTAACCAAGAAATGAGCAATGCTGTAAATGTCAATGTATGTAATGTAAAACAAGTACTAATACCTTATTGTAAGGATGTTTGTATCCTTATGTGCGAAGGTATAGATGTTGTATGTTGTATGTTGTAGTAGTATGTAGTAAGTGATCTCCTCTTCAATGGTTGAATCCTTGTCTTGAATGCAACACTTAGCCTTGAATGGAGACTTGAAATGATCAATTGCTTGAAGGAATGCTTGAATGCTTGAATGCTTGAGTATAGTTTCCACGCCTTTTCCATCATGTCGAATGAAAGAGGAAAATGTAGTTTATATACTTGTCAATTAGGGCTGATAGACTGATTTTCCCGACCTTAGGCCGACCAGGAAAGATAATTTTCCAATTTGCAAACATAAAGAGCCGAAGTCCAAAAGAGACCGGGCCCAAAATAGGACCCAGGGACCAGGGTGCGCCCTGGTCCTGAAGGACCAGGGCGTTGGGCGCTCTGGTCCCACCTCCCGGGACAGCAGGGTGCAAAGGAGGTTCAGGCCAGGGTGCAAGAAAATGCAGTTTTCAGTGTCATAATCAGGTTTCGGGGTCTCCATTCAGGTTGCATGTTGCGTCGCCATCGTGAAGACCGAAATGCAGTCGAAATTGCAAGTGTCGCAATTTTAGGACGATACATTTAGCCCCCACTTTAGCGGGAGTATGTATGCTCATACTTCTGGTAAAGTACAAGGAAACAACATTGAAAGACTTTCACCACGTCAAGGAGGCAAGATACACCAAGCCCCCAGTGGACTAAGGATCTTACGACTTTGATTGACAAAGTAAAAGGGAATATCACGAGGGAGAACCATGACTGTCAGTAGCAAGGTTCCCTCACTATGAGTCATGCAAGAAAGATATCAAAATTTTTTAAGGCAAAGCTAAATTTGTCAAGAAATTTTCAAGTATCTTGAAAAGATATGGACGGGATGTATGCCCCCCTACGTTAAAGCGATCGCACACGCCTCACCGGGGGTGATTGCTTTAAGGTAGTGATACATATAGAAAATGAGAAGGGAAAGGAGCACGTTATCACAAGGATTTAGCCCCCAAGTGTGAGATAAGCCCAAGGATAATAGACACAAAACACAAAGCACGAGGTGACTTTGCTTTCCTCGGGGTCAGTATGCTGTATGATAATTCATGTATATCATATTTATGTATGCATAATTGTTCTTCATTCCCCAATCAAGGAAGGTCACCTAGAAGAAGGGAACACATGTGTCTTTTGAGTCAACATGAGAGAGATCGAGAGATCTCAATGCTTTGCATCGTCCTCAAGTAGACAACACTAAGGACAACAAATAGAAGAATGAGAATAACACATAGAAGTGTATATGGTGAAAATGGATAACAATGATAACAATATTGAAAGGCTAAATGAATTCAACCACCAAACCCTAGCCTAACAACAACAAAGATCCACCATAACATATGAAGATTACCTAAGACAATGCAAATAACTCAAAATCACAAAGATTATACCATCACATGTCCAATAGGGTTTTGATCTCCATTCTTCCTATCTCCATTGATCTTGTTTGATATGCTTGCTCTCAGATTTTTGTATGCACAAGAGCTCAATAAAGAACGGAATGTGGTTGCAAGTGGAATTGTAGTGTAGCCAAGTTGCATGAAAGATCATTAGGATGTCTCATTAGGATATGTCATTAGGATATGTCATTAGGGTTTGACAATGAAGAAAGAATCTCCTTAAATAGAAGACACAATAGGAAATGGAGGGTTAAGATTGAGAGGTGTAAAAAGAGAGGTCGGCTAGGATTAGAGGGTAGGTAAAAGAAATAATAAAATAATGAAAGAGGTAGGTAGTGTATGAATTAAGAGATGAATGACATGTGTCATAGGTAGAAAAGGCTAATGAATTAATTAAATAAATAAAGATTTATTTAATTAATAGAAGAAGTGGGATCAATTAAATAAATAAAATATTTATTTAATTTAGGAAAAGGATAATTTAAATAAATAAATGTATTTATTTAAATGAGAAATAAGGCTAGAAGAGGATAAATGAATTAATTAAATAAATAAAAATTTATTTAATTAATAGAAGAATTAGGCTTAGATAATTAAATAAATAAAATATTTATTTAATTAGACATGACAATTTTGAGTGTCTACATTTTGCCCCTCTTTGAGACAATGCGTCTTGTCGCGTTGTTTCAAAGAAGATAAGATGAACTGATACAGAGTTGCCCTAGAATAAGGAATTATATGCCCCCTTGAGAGATTGGATGAAAATGTCTGAAAAGATTGCAGACAATCTCTCGATAAGAAAGACGGGATAGAATGGACTGATCGGATAAAGTGACAAAGTCACGGGATAAGGAAGACTGACTCGAGAAATGAGAGCTAGGGCAGTCTATAAGATAGACCACGGGGGAAAATACATCCTCATTGTCATCTACACCGTCACAAGAGCATAGTGCAAAGCGAAAATAGAGCAGCAGCAGTCAGCAGCGATGACTTTGTTTCATAGATTTGACCGCGTTCGCCGATTCTAGAGGCCAACAGAGGCAGAAGAGCCAGTGAGTACCACAAAACCTCCTTGTACTTTGATGCATTTATTATTGTCATTAATGCATACTAGGTAATGTAATAAATGCGCATTTATGTCAAGAAAATGTGTTTGTGTCCAAAAATGCGAATTTGTGTCTTCCAGGTCAAATCGGCAGTTCTGTGATGAACATACGCTGTCGATTGGATAAGCTGCTGAGAGGATACACTCAAGAAGGTCCTCTAGGGAAGACTAAGATAGATCAAGGCACTTTGTGATGAACAGTGAGTACCAAGATAGAGTACTTTGTGATGAACAGGGAGTACTAAAATATGAGCAGCACTTTGTGATGAACAGGGAGTGCAAATGTGAGTAACACTTTGTGATGAACAGTGAGTGTCACACACGTAGTACTTTGTGATGAACAGGGAGTACTACTAGGATAGATAGCAACACTTTGTGATGAACAGTGAGTGTCACTAGGATAAATAGCTATGTGCATTTAGATAGCGAGTAGCATTTTGTGATAAACAGTGAATGCCACTATGACTGACATGATTTGATTTGCTTGACTGCAGGAGTACTTGCAGATGCTGGAGTCACGAGAGAGATTCCCATCGACTCAGAGGTTGCGACCTGAGTTGATCGCTGAGGACTAAGCTGCGATTGAGGTTATGGGATTGAGATACATTTTGTATGTGCCTGAGTTTCGGGTGAACATGGGATTGCTGACTGCACTAGCTAAGAGATGGCACTCAAAGACTTGTACGTTTCATCTGCCGATGGGTGAGATGATAGTCACCCTGGAGGATGTATATAGGATTCTGCGGATATCGATCGATGGGGAGTTAGTACCCTACGATTGAGATGGAGACAGGGATGCACTGAGATGAGTGTTCTAGGATCCAAGACTGGAGATGAGGGTAGGACACGTGGCATGGGATACCATGACATGGATAGGATTAGCACTACCAATAGTGTTGGCAGGAGTGATCTGTGAGTTCCTCTGTATCAGTTTTGTACCATTTTGTATAATGATGTAGACACCTGCGGGTGATTGTAGCCATATGATTTTGACATCATTGTATCATGACACTTTATATATATATATATATGAGATGATGCATCTTTGCGGCAGCTATATGCATGTGTACCTATGTGATGAGATGTTCTTATGTGATGCTTATGATATGGATGCAAATATTTACATGATGCAATGCAATATTTTTGTTCTTTTATGATTCTATATGTGTATGCATGATGCAAATGTGAATGTATGTAATGCAAATGAATATGATAATGCAAGTGTAAATTGTGCTAACAGGTGTTGTGATATCTATATGTATGTATGAAATGCTTATATGTGGTGATGCAGATGTAACTATATGAAATGCAAATGTTTTTGGTGTGTCATTATACTCAGTCATGTGATAGCGGGCTACGCGGACTCGAGAAGGACGATGGAAGTCAATCAAGAAAGGGGGATGGAAGATAGAAGATATGAACGTGAAAGAGCTTCTTGTGCGTTATCATCATTGAGCTTTATTATGGCAAAATAAGTTATGACAATCGAGGCATATGTTCGGCCCAGAAAGTCATTGTACCTATTTGCATGGAGATAAGACAGTCACAAACAAGGAATGCCCCAGTTCATACTAGACTCACAGTGTCCTCGTATCCTTGGACAAGTCATAGCATTACTAAAAGACAATCCACAGATAGCAAATGCAAATAGGTGACGATACCCCATCCTCGCCTTTCTAGTCAAAGACATCCTGGAAAAGCTAAAAGACATGTCACCAAAAAGATAAAATCAAAAGAAAACCAAGACTCGACACCAACATCCATTGTAGTCCTCAAGTTTGTGTCTCTTGTCACTTGTATAAGTCTTATTTGATTGTGGTCACAATGTTCACTTTCACAAAAAGGATAGATAGCACTGAACCATATGTTGTCTGAGTCTGTTGAAAGATTTGATTTGTTGAAGCTCATTGTTGCTGCTGTGTCTTATCTGAAACTGACTGAATCCATGAAACTGATACTTTATTGCGGATAAGGCGAAACTTTATTATGGACTGGCGATGCAAATGCTGCTTTATTGCGGATTGTGCGCGGACAGACTGAAGAAAGCTGGAAGAAACTGTACTCCTTGAACACGTGACGTTCTTAGTTCCACACCCATTACTAGACTTAGGAATTGGCCGTAGTCACAGATAGGATCCGATTTATTATGGATGAAAATGGGGTGAAAAGGGAGGGTTATGGATGGCTAACCAATCTTAGGTAGATCAATAACAAGCCATGATGGGAATGGGTAAGTTTATTGTGAACAAATAGGTTGTGAGTGTGTGCGAAGTGAAAGGATGAAAGAGAATCCTGAAGGAGAGAGGAGCAATGTCTCTACGCATGGCGCTGGTGACCCATTTTTCACCATGGTACTTGCCCAGGGCACCACCGAAGTGGTTTTCACCGTTGGACGAAATTATTTCTCTTTACTTTTTTGATTTTTCAATTTTTTTTGTGTCACAAGGCGCCTGTTTGCCAGGTTTTCACCATGTAACGATTTTTTTGTTTTATAATTTTTTTTTTTTGTATTTTTGAAATTTTTTGATTTTTTTGTATTTTTGAATTAGGATATTCTGAAGAGCTATGTGTAGAACCTGCGAAGGTGCATGTTGTTGATAGGATCCTCCAAGGGTTCACCTTCTGTAGTTGAGAGCTGATATGCCCCAGATCCATATACTGCTGTGATGATGTAAGGACCAAGCCATTTGGGTTCAAATTTGCCCTTCTTATCTCTGTCTTGCTGATTCTTGGGGTTCTCTCTGAGGACTGAGTCACCTACCTCAAATGTGCGAGGCTTGACCTTGTGATTGTAACTGCGACTCATTCGTTGTTGGTAAGCCTTGAGATGATTAAAAGCAGTGTGTCGTCGTTCCTCCAGCAGTTCTAGTTCTTGTAAGCGAGAGACCCTGTAGTCTTCATCGTTGATTATGTTTCTCAAGGAGACCCGTAAAGAAGGTAACTCGACCTCAATAGGCAAGATGGCTTCAGCGCCGTAGACAAGTGAGTAGGGTGTAGCTCCTGTAGGTGTGCGGACACTTGTGCGGTAGGCCCAAAGTGCAGGATTGAGTTGGACATGCCAGTTACGGCCAGCGTCGTCGACTGTCTTTTTAAGGATTTTGAGAATTGTTTTGTTAGACGCCTCAGCTTGGCCATTACCTTGAGGGTAATATGGTGTGGAGAAACGATGAGAGATATGGAAGTGCTCACAGAGTTAACGAACATCCTGGTTCTTGAAAGGACGTCCCTTATTGGTAATAATGGAAGTAGGGATCCCGTATCGGCAAATGATGTAGTTCAGAATGAAAGTAGTGATTTGTTTCCCAGTAACTTGTGTGAGAGGCACGACTTCAATCCACTTTGTGAAATATTCTGTGGCTGTGATAATGAATTTATGTCCATTGGAAGAAGGAGGGTGAATCTTGCCTATGAGATCGAGTCCCCACTGACAAAAGGGCCAAGGAGATGCAAGTGGCTGTAGTTCCTGTGCTGGTGCATGTATAAGGTCTCCATGAATTTGACACTGTTTACACTTCTTGACAAACTGATATGCATCTTTTTCCATAGTAGGCCAGTAGTATCCAGTCCTGATGAGTTTCTTGGCCAAGGTAGGACCACTAGTATGCGGACCACATATCCCTTCGTGCACTTCTCGTAACGCAATTTGAGCTTCATCACTCTCTAAACATCTAAGGAGGGTGCCATCTAGACCTCGTCGGTATAGGATATCAGCTAGGATAACGTATCGGGAGGATTGGCGAATGAAAGTGCGGCGTTGGTTGTTCGATAGATCGGGAGGTAAGATATTGTCGCGAAGGTATGTGAATATGGAACCATATAACTGGGATTCAGAACCAACAACACATATCATTTCCGTAGGAGTGATCTCATATGATGGAATCAGCAGGTTGTCAACCAGGAACTCATAGCAGGTCTCATTTTGCGGTAGATCAATGAGCGAAGCAATTGTAGCCATGGCATCAGCAGCACGATTCTGTTCTCTTGGTATCTGCTCAAACTCTATCTTTGCAAAGTGTTGTTTCAGATCATCTACCAGTTGTTTGTAAGGCATTAGATTTTCATCCTTTGTTTGATAATCATCAGTTGCTTGACGGATGACCAGTTGAGAATCCCCAAAAACACGAAGTTCTTGGATCTTCCACTGAACTGCAATTCTTAGCCCAGTTGTTAATGCCTCGTATTCTGCTATATTGTTGGTGCAAGGAAATGATAAGCGGTATGACTTTGGTATAGAATCGCCTTGAGGAGTTATAAAGAGTATACCCGCTCCTGCCCCATGCTGTGTGTATGAGCCATCAAAGTATAGTTGCCATGGCTTTGCAGGTGATATTGTTAGAATGGACTCATCTGGAAATTCTGACTGTAGAGGAACATCATCTATCATGGGAGCATCTGCCAGTTGATCTGTGATGGCTTGTCCTTTTATGGCTTTTCTGTCCACATATTCAATGTCGAATTCACTCAATATCATTACCCACTTGGCCAGCCGCCCAGTAAGTGTAGCTTTGTTGAGAAGATATTTTAGTGGATCAATTCTGGCAATCAACTTAGTCTTGTGAGTAAGCATATAATGTCATAATTTTTGTGAAGCAAAGACCACAGCGAGACATGCACGCTCAATTGGTGTGTAGTTCAGCTCATATCCCACCAATGTGCGACTGATATAGTAGACCGCTTTTTCCTTGCCGTCAGGTATTTGCTGTGCTAGGAGTGCCCCCAGTGCTGTTGGAGTAGCTGATATGTAAAGTAGCAATGGTTGATCTGGAATTGGTGGCATCAAAACTGGCGGGTTCAAAAGATAGTCTTTGAGTGCCTGAAAAGCCTGTTGACAGTTCTCATCCCATTTGAACTTGATGTTTTTGTGTAGCAGGTGCTGGAAAGGATTGCACTTATCTGCAAGTTGTGCTATGAATCTTCGTATGGACTGGAGTCTCCCTTGTAAAGACCGAAGTTGACTAATATTCTTGGGTGGCGGCATGTCTAAGATAGCCTTGACTTTTGCTGGATCAGCTTCTATTCCTCTTTTAGACACAATGAATCCTAGGAGCTTCCCAGAGGTTACTCCAAAGACACATTTTTTAGGATTTAGTCTTACCTTGTACTTTTCCAACCGGTCAAAAGCGACTGAAAGTATGTCCAAGTGTGTATTTCTGTCTATTGATTTAACCAAAAGATCATCAACATAATCTTCCACGGTTATGTGCATGAGATCATGGAAGATAGTAGTCATAGCTCGTTGATACGTGGCACCTGCATTTTTCAGCCCAAAGGGCATGACATTCCAGCAGAAGGTTCCCCATGGACAAGTAAATGATGTTTTATGTTGATCTTCAGGTGCAATCCTGATCTGATTATATCCAAAGAATCTGTCCATTAAAGATAACATCTCATGGCCTGCTATGAGATCAACAATTAAATCAATGTTTGGTAATGGGAAATCGTCCTTCGGACAAGCCTTGTTGATATCCCTGAAGTCTGTACATATTCGGATGCTGCGATCTGGTTTGCTAACAGGTACTAAGTTGGAAATCCATTCGGGATAATCAATTGGGCGTATGAATCCAACATCCAGTAATTTCTCCAGTTCTGTCTTGACTAATAATGCCACTTGTGGATGCATTTTCCTCAATTTCTGCTTTACTGGTTTTGCCCCCGGTTTGACTGTTAAATGATGCATTACTAAATCGGGGTCTAGTCCAGGCATATCAGCATAAGACCATGTGAAGTTAACTTGTCGTTCCTTAAAGAAGCTTATGAATCTTGCTTTCTCGGCCTCTGTCAATGATTGAGCCAAAAATATGTTATGGGGAACCTCTGTTGTACCAATGTTTGTCTTTATAGTCTCCTCTACCAACATGGATGATTTTTCCTCGTATGATGCTGGGAGAATGTCAAGCCTTCCATCTTCGGGCGCCTCAGAGAGGTTTTCACCCTCAGATACGTCCTTTCTTTTTACTTTTTTAAAGTCAGATAGCGCCACAGTGTGGTTTTCGCCATAAGACCCTTGTTTTGTTTTTATTTTCACATTTTTGCGACTAGAAGGCCCGACACCCTCACCAAAGTATGCCATGTTATTAAGCTCTATGGCGTATCTTGCTTTATGGTCTCCAAGAGGAAGATCGTCGCGAATGCCAAGATAATCGACAATAGCTTCGTCATTTTGAAATGTATCAAGCTGTGCTGGTCCATCCTGATCCCAGTCAATGAGTTGGGGGTGTACGAGGGGAAGGTCTTTAGTGTTTTCAGAGTTCGCAAGGCTAATAGTGAAGATGTGGTTATATTCAGGTATGTCAAGATAGTCATCGAGGTCGTCAATGGCACTCTCCTCATTAGTTTCGATCGTGAGTGAGTCCAAATTATCATCACTAGTAGCACCCTCAGGGACAGGTGTCCTCATCCTATGTGATCTTGACCTAGGGCCTTGAAACGAATCTTGTGCGGGATCCTCATGGGTCGGTTCTTGACCAACTCTGAATTTCTTGTAAAACTCCTCCTCCTCTATAGGTTCCTCTGGCTCTCTAAATGTCTCGTTGAGCTCATAGTCGCTGGAGGATTTGTCTGAACCCCATTCCCATTCGTTGGAATCTGTAGAATAGTCATCTTCTTGTTGAACTTCAGCCACTTTGACTCGCCATATCTGTTTTGTTCTTTTATTGTGAATCTTGGGATTTAGAAAACCAAGCCCCTTGGAGCGTTCCCTTCTTGTAGTTAGCTCAGGTTGTAAAGGCTCCATGACACCTTCTTTGCGTAGTCCAAGAGGACTTTTTCCATCATACCCGAATCTTTGCAGAATTTTGAAACCTTTGCCATAGTTCTCACAGGGTATTATAATTTGATCATGTGTATCCTCTTCAGCGTCCTTATATAGCATTTTATATAAATTTTCTTCCTCTAGTTCGCCCCATTTTTGAAAGACGGTAGGATCCCATTTGAGTAGCATGATGGAGATTTGCTTATTAGGATGTGGCCTCCCATATTCCTTGGGAGAGGTCATGACTTGTCGTAAGAACATTGTTTGATTCAGAGTGTATTCTCCCATGCCTTTGTCTTGAAACTTGGCTCTAAGTTCACCTTGTTTGGATGTCGAGGGCTTTAATGACTCAGGATCAATATATGCTGAAGAAGGAGTAGCCTCATGATTGCTGGGAATGATAGTCTTAGTATGTGATCTCAAGTTATTGCAATATATGAATGGATTTGGATCACCATTGACCGTTACCTCGACTCCATTATGAGGAAACTTAATGCATTGGTGGTATGTTGATGGGACTGCCCTCATTTCATGAATCCACGGACGTCCTAGCAATATGTTATACGTGAGGTCTAGATCCAGGACTTGACAAACCACGTCCTTTGTGACTGGCCCTATTCTTAGTGGTAAGGTGACTGTACCCTTGGACGAGCACTCTTCATCATCATAAGCCTTAATAGTGATTTGGTTTGTAGAATTTACAGCTTTGTCAGAATATCCCAATTGTTTGATGGTGCTCAATGTACAAATATTAAGACCTGCTCCTCCATCTATCAGGACTCGTTTTATTCGGTGTTTATGTATGAAGGCTTCAATGTGTAGAGGTGCATTATGAGGCTGACTTATGGAGGCGTCATCGGCTTCTGTGAATGTGAGGGAGTGTGGAACGGATAAATATCCCACCATGGCTTGAAACTGGTCCACGTTCAGATCAGTAGGGACAGCAGTATCTCTCAAGGTTTTATCAAGGATAGCTTTATGTGCAGGAGATATACGTAAGAGCTCAAGAATAGAGATGAGTGTGGGTGTTTTCCCTAATTGCTCTACAAGGTCGTACTCAGGCTTAGTTGACGGAAGATTGGTATTCTTAGTAGAGGTACCTGGCAATGTAATCTTACCTCGACGGGTTGTAACATGACATTCAGAGGTAGATGCGGATGAAGATCCCACACCTTTTAGGACAATTTTGGTTCTTTGAGAAGAATTCTCAGGATTTTTATTTTTGATAGTAATGGTAGAAATATGATTGTCCATTGAGATGTGATTAATAGTGGAATCATAATTGTAAGATGCTCTAGTGTAATTGGCTTGATCATCTGTGACTTTGCCTTTTCCCTTGTCATGTTTTGGGAATGGTTCCTTAAACACCTCATGCTCTTGGTTAGATGAATGTCCCTCAATCTCAATATCTCCTCTGTCAATGAGATCTTGTACAATGTTTTTCAATCGATGGCAATTACTTGTCTTATGACCCTTGCTCTTATGAAATTCACAAAATTCATCATCATTCCACCAATTCGGTTTTACCTTTGGTTCATATGGAGGAAAATCTGGGACCGTGATCACTTTGTTTGCTACAAGCTTTTTGAATACTGATTCAAGTGGTTCTCCCAATGGAGTATACTTCCTTCGTGGTTTAGCAGCCGTTTGATTGTTCACTTGATTGTTGGTAGAACTTGAACCAGAAAAGACAAACTTTGGTCTTACTGTGTTGGCATCAACAACACCATCATTAACCGTGTTCTTGTTCTTGTTCCAAAATTTTGGTTTGTCCTTTCCTTTGAAGTCCTCTTTGTTTTCTTTGAATAGCTTGATAACTCCTTGTTCAATTAGAACTTTTTCTGTTGCTAGGCCCTTTTCAATGACATCCTTGAATGTAGACAAACAAGCTTTTCTGAGATCATAGCCAATAGCTTTATTAACGTTTTGTGTGAACATCTCCACCATTTGTTTTTGCGGGATCTCACAAGAGAATCTGCTAGCTAAGTTTCTCCATCTCTGTAAAAATGTTGCGAAAGATTCTCCTTCCTTTTGTTTCGTATTGCACAAGGTAGTAACTGAGACATCTATTTCAATGTTGTAAGAGAAATGCTGAATGAATGCCTCTGCTAAGTCGCCCCATGACTTAATACCGGGAGGTAATTGAGAAAACCATTCCATCGCTTGATCTCCTAAGCTCTGTGGGAACAACCTCATCAAGTATGTTTCTTCTGCTGCTACCTCAATGCAAGCTGTGAAGAATTGTCTTATATGTGCCTTGGGGTCTCCTCTCCCTCTATATTTGTCAAATTTTGGTGTTACAAAGTGCGGAGGAAACGGAGGCATTGGAATGCTCTTATCGAAGGGATAAGGGCATATATCTCTCATAGTATATGTGGGTTTTGATGTGCCCATGTCTTCCACTTTCTTTTGTAAATCTCTAATTTGTTGCTCCAAATTATTTTTGGGAGGAGATGGATTTCTTGTAGCATATCCCATGTTTGAAACACCCATTTGAGGAGGAACTTGTTGCATATATGGATGATACTGATCGTAGATATGTCCATATGGAGGTCTATATTGTTGCGACATATGTGGAGCACTTGGCATAACTTCTTGTTGAGGGACCCCATATCTGTTTTGCGTATATACACCATATTCAATAGGCTTTTCATTTTCCATTGTGTTGCCCCCAATTTTGACATGGGGTCTCCTTGTGTCAAAATTTTGAGGATGTCCTTGTGTATCCACTTGTCTTAATTGACCCATATCTTGAGCATGTGTTTGAGCATAAGGCCTCCATGATGGTCTTTGAGTGTAAGTATCATATATTTGAGCTTGTGTATGTGGGATTGCTGGTTTTTGAAGCAAAACTGATGGTGACTCCGGCATCATATTATTTGGTCCTCCACTATTTGGTCTCCTTTGATCCATGTTATGTTGAGTTTGTTGTGAGGGTCTACTTTCCATAAGTTGAGATAAGTCAAAATCATGCGGTATTTTGGCTCCACTTTGTGCCATCATGTTTAGAAAGTATTGACGATCTCTCCTCATTATCTCTTCAACCAATCTATTGAATTGAGGATCCATTATAGATTCTTGTATGTCTGCTGATAGTATTGAAGAATTGTCCACGGTGTCATTGTGTGTAGTATTGTTGTTTATAGCGTTTGCGCTTTCCACATTTGGATTGTGTCTATAAACATTCATGTCTGGTAATGTAGTGTGCTCAGGATTGTAGAATAGATCATTGTCATACTCATAAGAACTCATGTTTACGGATTCTTGAGCTTCTTTAGCTATTCTCCTAGATTTTTGAAGGCGGGTTTCAACCATGAACTAGGTGTTAGACCAATATGTGAGAGACTAGATGAAAATGGAAAAAGTATGGAAGACCAAGAGTTGTATGGAGTGTAAGTGAATCTTGAGGTGTACTTGCAATGTCCAAAGTGTAAGACCAAGTATGTAAGTAGAGTAGGTGTGACTTCCAAAGAGAGGATAGTTTCTCTTGATGAGGTAAGCTGACCTTGACTCTAAGTAAGACCAAATGAGACCCAAAGGTAAGAAACCTTGATGAGGGACCACTTAGCAAAGTGTAGTTGTATGTAGTGTGTTGAAAAAGTATGATGAGGACAAGCAAGTGACCTTTTTGACTCAAGTTTAGACAATTGTGAATGTAAAATGAGGTATGAAGCAATGATGGACTATGTAAGACCTTAGAATAGGCTGAATGCTAGATTAAACCTGAAGAGACAACCTAGGAAGCTCAAGTATGCCGAAACTGATTTTCTTTGTTTGCTTGACTGTTAAAATTTTCAAATCCTGACATAGACGCCTCTGTATACTTCACAGACGCGGTTTTAAGACACAGACGCTACTCTGTTTGACGCAGACGCGGACAAAAACATAGACGCTATTCTGTACTTCACAGACGCGTTTATTTGACACAGACGCGGTTCGAACAGACACAGAAGCGTTTCTGTAACCTTAGTGCGATCTTTCCTATCTGTGAAGTTGTTTTGTTGTGACCAAATCTGATTTTTCGACTGTTTTTCGTGACAAGAGGACACAATGTTGATGACTCAATGTTTGCAGACTGTTTAGACTCCAAAAAGTGTGTTGTTTGATGTAAAAAGTTTTTGCATACACTTGAAGACACAAAAGACACAATGTTTTGCTATTTTGTCTTGAATGTTTGAGTGTTTAGCATAAGACAAGCACAAATCTTAGGGCTGGCCAAGACAATAGTTGTTGATCCCACATAGGGTTTTACCCCCGAGGCTACGCTATTCAGAGCGGATACTTAGATGCTTGACCTCACTGGCTCCACCCTCGGCACTCACTTCTCGGGTCAGCCAAGCATCAGTCCCCATGAAAACTCCCCATGGCGAACTTTGTATCTCTACTAAGAACCGTATGTGTGTGGGCCGCTACCAGAGGTCCGACCTCCTGCCTCAACAACTAGAAGGATTTGGGCATCTAAAACAAAGAGGTGCTAGTAAGGGCATCCGCTCGTGTGGCCATACATGCAGCACTTTCAGCTCTGTAAATACAGAAGGCTCCCAGCCGGTAGGGGTTACGCCCTACAAATGATCAAATAAATTTGATCAAACGGGTTTATGGGGAGACATAGTGTCGGTATGAACTAATCAGCACACGTTATCCACAGTTTTCACCATGAATACATTTGATTATAGTGGTTTGGATGAGGTGGGTTTTCCTCGCTACCACTTGGGTCGTTCTCTTCTCACTAGTAGTCCTAATGACCACACGGGAAGACAGGCCCTCTAAAGATTAAACAAAAAGAGCCTATTGCTCAAGACACAAAAGACAATGATTCAATTTTAGTGCACCAATTGAAGTGTTTGCTAGTCTATGAAAACAAGGCACACAATAAAAATTACAAAACCCTAAGGCCCTGCAACAAAATTGTTAGTAGTTTGGGTTGTTTCAAATGATAACCCCTTCCTGCAAGCACACAAGTTAGGTAAATTTTAGAAAACCCAAAAAGACTTTGTGAAAAGGGGCCTTCAACAAAAACGTTTTTGCCTCCAAAGCAAGCTGCACAAACCAGGTTAGCTAGATCTGCAAAGGTTAGCCGAAAATAAACCAGATATGAAACCCTAAGTACAAAATCCGAAAACCCAAATCAAAGAAACTTGAAAAATTTGTAAAACAGAAAGCACAGACGCCTTTATACCAGACACAGACGCATCTGAACTACACAGACGTGGTTCTGTAGTTCACAGACGCGATTAAAGGTCACAGACGTGACTCAAGAATGCAGACGCGATGAGATCCGGCACAGACGTGGTTAAAATTCTCAGACGCGATTCCAGAAACCTGCAAAAATAAAAATCTGGCAAAAACACAGGCGCGATTAACGATATCACAGACGCTTCTAAAACACAAAAACGCGATCCGAACACTCGCAGACGCGGAAAAAACCTAAAATGTCGTCGAAATCGTCCGATCTGCAACTTCAAAAACGCAAAATCTGCAACAAAAATGTTAAATGCAAAGGGACAAGAGTCCCACCGGGCGTGCCAAAATGTATATGGTGAAAATGGATAACAATGATAACAATATTGAAAGGCTAAATGAATTCAACCACCAAACCCTAGCCTAACAACAACAAAGATCCACCATAACATATGAAGATTACCTAAGACAATGCAAATAACTCAAAATCACAAAGATTATACCATCACATGTCCAATAGGGTTTTGATCTCCATTCTTCCTATCTCCATTGATCTTGTTTGATACGCTTGCTCTCAGATTTTTGTATGCACAAGAGCTGAATAAAGAACGGAATGTGGTTGCAAGTGGAATTGTAGTGTAGCCAAGTTGCATGAAAGATCATTAGGATGTCTCATTAGGATATGTCATTAGGATATGTCATTAGGGTTTGACAATGAAGAAAGCATCTCCTTAAATAGAAGACACAATAGGAAATGGAGGGTTAAGATTGAGAGGTGTAAAAAGAGAGGTCGGCTAGGATTAGAGGGTAGGTAAAAGAAATAATAAAATAATGAAAGAGGTAGGTAGTATATGAATTAAGAGATGAATGACATGTGTCATAGGTAGAAAAGGCTAATGAATTAATTAAATAAATAAAGATTTATTTAATTAATAGAAGAAGTGGGATCAATTAAATAAATAAAATATTTATTTAATTTAGGAAAAGGATAATTTAAATAAATAAATGTATTTATTTAAATGAGAAATAAGGCTAGAAGAGGATAAATGAATTAATTAAATAAATAAAAATTTATTTAATTAATAGAAGAATTAGGCTTAGATAATTAAATAAATAAAATATTTATTTAATTAGACATGACAATTTTGAGTGTCTACAAGAAGAAGTAACACAAGAGAGGAGGAGAGAATCTGCTATGCTAATGTAACTAGTCTAGCATGTCATCTACCCCCCGATCTTGCTGATCAATGTTTCGGGAAGGTAGGGAACATGCTAGAGGAGGAACATCCAACACAGTAGATGGAGCTATCACAAGATCCAAACAAGGGCTATGTTCATGTTCCAAGCCACGTTGTTCTTGTCTAGGAGCTAGGATAAGTGCTTTACAAAATTCATTAGATAAATGGTTATCAATATCAACAAGTTCATATTCACTATCAGAAGCAAGAGGAGTAACATTTTCATCATGAATAACATTTTCATCTATATCATCATCAAGATTTATAAAAATAGGATTTTTAACTCGCACAAGATCAAGACCATCATGCATCTTATGTTTAGGAGATTTCGGCTCAATCGTCGGCTGAGGAGAAAATGGAATAATGCTTGTTGAAGGTGTTTTTGGAGATTGCAAAGTTTGAGAAGCGGCTGCTTGAGCCCTAAGACGACGCTTTCATCAGCGTTCATGTACAAAACGATTACGTCTAGTCTTAGTAGGAAGTGGAGAAGATTGAGGAGGAGGAATGTTCTCATCCTTATCACTTGGGTGTTTAGGTTGTTGTCTCTTAGGCTGGATAATAGGAGAAGAGGAAGGTCTCTTCTCTCTATAAAAAGAAGGAGGAGGAACTGCTCCATATAAAGGAGGAATTTTTGGTTTAGGAAGGAGACCAAGTCCATCATGACGAGGAGGTATAGGTCTACTTTTAGGAAGTTTATTAGGCATAGACATAGTCATATCCATAGGGATGGGTTGGGAATCTTCTTGAGGAAAGATATTGGTTTTATCTTTCAAAGGGAGAACTTCCTTCTCAAGAATGATAGGAATATCAAGTTTAGGTGTTCTAGGTTCACTTAGAGTTTTCCACTTTTGATAAGATTTGAAAAGATGATCACTTCGCAGAGGAAGAGATTGGAATTGTCTAGGCCAAAAGTAATCAATAGGAACACTAGAAGTTCTTTCAGCTGGTTTAAAGAGACTATGATTGACAGTAACAACTTCACCATTATGGGGAAATTTCAAACACTTATGTATAGGAGAAGCAATAGCTTTCATGGAAGATAGCCAAGGATAGCCAAGCTTCACACGAAATTGTTCGGATGAAGGAATAATAGAAAAGTTCACATCAAGAGATTTGTTATGGACCTCAATAGGCAATGTAATAGAACCAATTGCAGGAGAAGAAAATGCATCAAATAATTTCACAATCACATCTGTTTTGTCATAGATCACTTGATTCAATTGCAAAGTAAAAAGAAATTCTTCAGTAATAACATTAACCATGCACGAAGAATCAATAAGCACTCCACGGCAAGGTGTACTCTTGACTTTTGCAACTATATAGAAAGGACCATCAGGTGCCCTGATAGTTTCACTAGAATCAAATGTGATGGAAGGTTCTTTAGGGTTTTCTTGCTGCTCTACAAAGTTAATCACATTCGAAGTCATAGACACAAGACCATCAGATGAGAGAGAGGAATCATTAGCCTCAATTGCATTAGAGGTATGAGAAGGCAATGGATCAGTGAAAATCTAAAGATTTTGATTAGGAGGAGCTACAGATGTATTGCCTTTATCATTCACTCCAGAAACAGAAATAGTATTGTTATCAATCAAATCTTGAATTTTACCCTTTAAAGAAAAACATTTTTCAGTATCATGCCCAGGCTGACGATGAAATTGACAAAAAACTTTGTTATCAAAATAAGGTGAAGTAATCTTTGCAGGATCAATTTACCTTATAGGAGGAAGAGTAAGCACATTTTGTTCCAATAACTTATTCATAATACTATGCAATGATTCATTCAAAGGAGTATACTTTCTTTCTTTCTTGAAAAATTTAGAAATAGGAGGCACACCTGATGCTGCATTCACATTGTTGTTGATTATGTTTTCATTGAATTTGACGGAATCTCTGTTCGGTTTAAACTTCCCAAATGGTTGTTGACTGCTATCACCCTTATCACTCGGAGCCATAGGATGTGATTGTTCCATTTGACTCACAGTCAGTTGATAATTGTGAAGAGTTGCACACAACTGTTGGAAAGAAGTAAACTCAGAAAACAGAAGTTTGTCTCGAATATCTTTTTGTAAATTAGAAATAAAGATTCTTTGAATATCATTGTCAGGCACTGGAAAAGAAATTTGAGCATACAAATGCTTATATCTACCAATAAAATCAGTCACTTTTTCTTTAACACCTTGTTTACAATGCATTAAATCAATCAAAGTAACTTTAGGACTTATATTGTTTTGAAATTGTTGAATGAAAGCATTTGCAAGTTGTTTGAAAGAAGTAATAGAATAAGAAGGCAACGAGCAATACCATTGTAGGGCTTTGTCTCTTAATGTTCTAGTAAACAGTTTTGCAAGCAATCTTTGGTCATAAGCAAAATCAGTACATATTGTTTGAAAAGTCTTAACATGTGTTAGAGGATCTCCTTTACCATTATAAAGCTCCAAATGCGGGATTTCAACATGTTTAGGGGGAATAGCTCGAACAATATCAAGAGAAAGTGGGCTCGCAACGTCAAATGTGGGCACACTAAACTTAGATTGATTCATAGAGGCAATTTGTTGCTGTAAAGAAGAGACAGTTTGTGCAAGATTGTTAATGGTCGCTTCAGTTGAAGAATTCATATTAGATGTGTTAGATTGAGATGGAGGTGTTATGTTATTGAAAGAAGGTAGAGAGTAAGGTGGTGGGACACTATGATAGTTAGTCATAGGAGATGATTGGAAAGGAGGAACACTACAAGGAGGAATGGGAGGGTTAAATGAATTGCCCCCTTGCGTCATGTTCATTTGTGGTGATATAATAGGAACACTCATTGAAGGAATGAATGAAGAAGTTGGATTGAATGAAGGAAGAGGGTTAATTGAAGAAGAGGGATTGCCCCCATGACTAGTGATCATAGGAGGAATGTCTTGTATTGAAGTAGTCATTATGTTTGATGTAAAAGTAGGTATGCTAGCAATAGAAGTCGTCAAAGGAATAGAATGATTGACTTGTGTAGGAGGTTGTGTATAACCTAAAGATTCAGCACAACTCTTCATAGGCATCACATTCGAATCCACGATGTGTGCAATACCACGCAAAATATCAATTCCATTCTTATCACTTTGAAGCATACGTTTTAGACCCTCAATTAAAGGAAGAGCTTGACTATCGGGATACTCATGAGACATCCATTGGTGAAAATCATCAAATTGGTTATCCAATTTTGAAAGTTGTTCTACAGAAACCTCATGGAGAGCTTCTTCATCATTAGGAGGATTAGAGGAATTACCCATGTCCTCATTAAAAAGGCTATTCAAATTAGGTTCCATCTCCTCAGTAGTTAAACCTCGGAAAGACTTAATTCTACGACTTCATCTAACGGGAATAGTGTAAGTAGGGCTTATTGTTGTAAAACTCATGCACTAGAGAGAGAGAGAAAATTTTGAATTTAGAGGTAGCAATTTTCAGTAAAATCAGCCAATCTTCTGGATTTAAGCTGTTAAATACAATCAGGACAATCTCCCGAAATTTCAGAAAAAATGTCAGGGACCGTGGCGCTTCGGAGTGCACACGGTCCCAGCAACTTTTTTCGAAATTCGTAGGGATGAAAGTTATGATGATTTTAAAGCTAATCTGAAAAAATTGAGTGATTTTACGATCTGTAGATAGGCCAAATTAAAGTTGCAATCTCGAAATTGAACCCTACCAAGATTGTCGAAAAATACAAAATTTGAATTTTGAAAAAGAGAGGGAAACTGAAATTTTGAATTTTATGATTTTAGAGGGAATGTCAAGAGCAATGCAAATTTTGAAATTTGAAAATTGACTCAATTTCACGCAAAATTCAATTTTGAAAGCGGAAATTAAAGTTGTTGTAATTAAGCACTTAATTTCAAAAGTCACAAATTGCAAGAATTTGAATAAAGCACTGAAATTTTTAATGAATGCAAACACACTTTTCAGATTTAGGACAATAAGAACACAATTTTGACACAAAATTTCAATTTCAATGATTTTTGAATGATTAGAAGCGTTAATCCAAGCAATCCCTAGACCAACTTTGACTTTAATTTTGAAAGTGTTATAATTGATAAAATCAGCCAAAATTCTGGATTTTAGCAAGAAAATATAGTAAGATCTCACTCCCGAAATTTTGAAAAAAATGTCGGGGACGATGGCGCTCGGAGTGCACACGGTCCTCGCAACTTTTTTCCAAATTTTCAGGGATGAAAGATATTGTGATTTTATTGTGGAATCCAAAGTTACAGCTGATTTGGAGATGTTTTGATCAGTGAAATTGTCGGACAAAGGTTGAATTAAGAGGGTTCCAAAAATTAGGGTTTTGACACTTAACCACTTAATTTTCAAAATTAAAGCACAAATATGAATTGGTAATTTGTAATAGAAGGGCAGATCTGAAACAAGCATTAACAATTAAACATTTCACAAGTTTAATTACTTAAAAAGAAAATTTAGGGTTTTTATGCAATTAACCTCTAAAATTTTGCAAAAGATCAAACATGGAAATGTAATCAAGGAATCCAATTTTCAGATCTAACTATGAATAATCAGAAAGGATGTTCATGTCAGGTTCACCAAAATGTAAAGCGGAAAATCGCGATCGAACCCTAGTTGCTCTCCCCTCTTCCAACTCCAAGGAGAGAGAAGGGAGATTCGCTAGGGTTGATGGTTTTCACTTAGGGGAGAGAATTTACATTCAAAAGAGGGGTTGAAACCCACAAGATCCAATCCCATGCAATGCAAGATTGGATGCTAAATGAGTTTCAAAGGTTATGACAGCAAGGCTACCCTCTTTTGTAAAGAATGTGCATAGAGGAATTAAGCTAGGAATGCATAGAAAGTGAGAAAGATTCGCTTATAAACTGAGATAGGAATACAGTATGAAGCTACGGACTTGGAATTAGCAGTAAAATGTCGATACGGCATTGTCCTACAAATTTGAGTGAAAGTTGCCAGGACGATGGCGCTCGAGCACCACGGTCCTCCGAAAAATCCGCGAAACGAAGGGGGATCTGTTCGTCTCTGCACAAGGATTCCAGATCTTCAATTTCAGCCGCGTACCTGCAACCTACACACAGAAAAGTGAAGACGATTGGGGGGTTAGGGATTAGGGGTTTGCCTTTAGGTCAAACCCCGGTTTTGGAATTAAACAAGAAATGAGCAATGCTGTAAATGTCAATGTATGTAATGTAAAACAAGTACTAATACCTTATTGTAAGGATGTTTGTATCCTTATGTGCGAAGGTATAGATGTTGTATGTTGAATGTTGTAGTAGTATGTAGTAAGTGATCTCCTCTTCAATGGTTGAATCCTTGTCTTGAATGCAACACTTAGCCTTGAATGGAGACTTGAAATGATCAATTGCTTGAAGGAATGCTTGAATGCTTGAATGCTTGAGTATAGTTTCCACGCCTTTTCCATCATGTTGAATGAAAGAGGAAAATGTAGTTTATATACTTGTCAATTAGGGCTGATAGACTGATTTTCCCGACCTTAGGCCAACCAGGAAAGATAATTTTCCAATTTGCAAACATAAAGACTTGAAGTCCAAAAGAGACCGGGCCCAAAATAGGACCCAGGGACTAAGGCGCTGGGCGCTCTGGTCCCACCTCCCGGGATAGCAGGGTGCAAAGGAGGTTCAGGCCAGGGTGCAAGAAAATGCAGTTTTCAGTGTCATAATCAGGTTTCGGGGTCTCCATTCAGGTTGCGTGTTGCGTCGCCATCGTGAAGACTGAAATGCAGTTGAAATTGCAAGTGTCGCAATTTTAGGATGCTACACCAACTAATATGCCCCAGACCCAAATACAGCAGTGACAACATATGGGCCCAACCAGTTTGATTCAAACTTGCCCTGATGTTCTCTATTTGATTGGTTTCGAGGATTCTCTTAAAGAACAAGATCACCTACCTTAAATGTACAAGGTCTAACTTGGTGATTGTAGCTTCTGCTCATGCGCTGCTGATAAGTTTTGAGATGGTTGTATGCAGCTTGTCATTTCTCATCAAGTAACTCTAAGTCCTGAAGACGTGATACTCTGTATGCTTCATCATCAATGAGATTATGCAAGGAAACCCGTAGTGATGGTATCTCGACCTCAATAGGCAAGATAACTTCTACACCATAGACCAATGAATAAGGAGTTGCACCTATAGGGGTTCGAATGCTAGTTCGATATGCCCATAGCGCTAGATTCAGTTGAACATGCCAATCATGACCAACATCATTGATTGTCTTCTTGAGGATTCTTAATATGTTCTTATTTGATGCTTCAGCCTGACCATTGCCTTATGGGTAATAGGGAGTGGAAAAGCGGTGTTGGATATGAAATTTCTCACAAAGTTCATGGACATCCCGATTTTTGAAAGAAAGACTGTTATCTGTGATGATGGACATGGGTACACCATATCGGTAGATGATGTAATTAAGGATGAATGAGGCAATTTTCTTGCTAGTGACTTGGGTAAGTGGAACAACTTCAATCCACTTTGTGAAATATTCGGTGGCGGTAATAATGAATTTGTGGCCGTTGGATGAAGATGGAAGAATTTTACCCACAAGGTCAAGGCCCTATTGACAAAAAGGCCATGGTGTCATGATTGGTTGCAGTTCCCGTGCTGGTGCATGTATCAGGTCACCATGAACTTGACATTTCTTGCATTTTTTGACAAAGTAGTAGGAATCTTTTTCCATAGATGGCCAATAGTATCCATTGCACAGGAGTTTCTTGGCTAGTGATAGACCACTTGAGTGAGTCCCACAAATTCCTTCATGTACCTCTTCTAAGGCCTTTGTTATCTCATCTTGTTCTAGACATCAAAGGAGAGTACCATCAAGACTGCGTCGGTATAGGGTTTCAGCAATAATGGTATATCGAGCAGTTTGGTGAATAAAGGTTTTATGTTGGTTATTTGATTGGTTGGGAGGAAGGGTGTGATCGTGAAGATAGGTGTAGAATTCACCGTACCACCGGGATTCAGAACCGACAAGGCGACATATCATCTCAGATTCGGGGATATCATAAGCGGGGATCCAAAGCTGTTCTACCAAGAACTCGTAGCGTGTTGAATTTTGTGGAAGATCTAGGAGAGATGCGATGGTAGCCATAGCATCAACAGCTCGAGTTTGATCTCTTGTTATTTGCTCAAAGGCAATTGTAGTAAATGATGCTTTTAGTTTGTCCACCATTTGCTTATATGGCACGAGTTTATCATCCTTGGTCTGATATTCATCTGTTGCTTGTCGAATGACCAGTTGGGAGTCGCCATATACTTGTAGTTCTTATAATTTCCATTGTACGGCTAGCCTAAGTCCTGTGATCAAGGCCTCATACTTTGCTATGTTGTTGGTGCATGGAAATGTGAGCCTGTAAGACTTTAGGATGCTATCACCTTGAGGTGTGATAAATAGAATGCCTGCCCCCGAGCCATGCCTAGTGTATGAACCATCAAATTATAGTTTCCATGGTTGTGTTGTTGTGATCATGAATATCTCTTCATCTGGAAAATTGGAAATGAGAGGATGATCGCCTATGAGGGGTGCATCGGCCAACTGATCTGCAATAACTTGTCCTTTGATAGCTTTACGGTCCACGTACTCGATGTCAAATTCACTTAGAATCATCACCCATTTGGCCAAGCGACCTGTCAATGCTGCTTTGCTAAGTAAATACTTGAGTGGATCAATCTTTGCAATGAGTTGTACCTTGTGTGTTAACAGATAATGCCTCAATTTAGTGGCTGCCAAGATTACTGCTAGGCAAGCTCGCTCAATAGGTGTGTAATTGAGTTCATAGCCCACCAGTGTGTGAGAGATGTAGTAAATAGCACACTCTTTTCCTTCTGCATTATGCTGTGCTAGTAGTAGACCCAATGCTGTACTTCTTGCTGAGATATAGAGTAATAGAGGTTTGCTTGGATCTGGTGGTATTAGCAGTGGTGTATTCATGAGATAGTCTTTGAGCAACTGGAAGGCTTGCTAGCAGCTAGCATCCCATTGAAAGCGGATGTTCTTGTGTAGCAGGTGTTTGAATGGGTGACACTTATCAGCCAATTGTGCAATGAATCTTCGGATGGATTGAAGCCGCCCTTGTAATGTCATTAGCTGACTGATATTCTTTGTTGGTGGCATGTCCATGATTTCTTTTACCTTTGTTGGGTCGACCTCAATACCTTTGCTTGAGACAATGTATCCTAGAAGCTTCCCGGAGGTTACTCCAAAGACACATTTCTTTGGGTTGAGTCGAACATGGTATTGCTCTAGTCTATCAAAGATTTTATCTAATATGTTTGAGATGTCCTTCTCTGGTGAGTGATTTTGCTAGTAAGTCACCAACATAATCTTCCATCATAGTATGCATCATGTCATGGAAGATGGTGGTCATTGCTCGTTGATAGGTCGCTCCTGCATTCTTGAGACCGAAAGGCATTACATTCTAGCAATATGTGCCCCATGGACATGTGAAGGCTGTCTTATGTTGATCTTCTAGTGTGATCTTTATCTGATTGTATCCTGAAAATCCATCCATGAGTGAAAGCATGGCATGTCCCGCTGTCAGATCCACTATGATGTCGATATTTGGTAGGGGGAAGTCATCCTTAGGACAGGCCTTATTCAGATCTCTGAAGTTAGTACAAATGCAGATGCCCCCTTTTGGTTTGCCGATAGGCACAATGTTGGAGATCCATTTTGCATAATCAATTGGTCTAATGAAACCGACATCTAGGAGTTTCTTGAGTTCTATTTTGACTAGCACTGCAATTTGAGGATGCATCTTACAAAGCTTCTGCTTGACAAGTTTGGCTCCTTCTGCTACGGTGAGGTGATGCATGACTAAATAAGGATCAAGCCCAGGCATGTCTGCATATGACCATGCAAAGTTGATCTGACACTATTGAAAGAACTCTATAAATTTAGGTTGTTCTTCTAGAGTGAGAAGAGATGCCAGATGTATGAGATGAGGATTTTCAAGAGTCCCCACATTGTATTCTTTGGTTTCCTCGATGAGAATCATTGATCGTTCCTGTTGTGTACTAGTAGAGAGGATGTCAAACCCTTCATCCTCAGGCACCTCAAAGAGGTTTACACCGTTGGATACGCTCTTTCTTTTTACTTTTGTTGGATCAAACAGTGCCACAATGTGATTTTCACTAGAAGATCCATGTTTTATTGTGATATTTTTGCAGCTGAAGGGTTTGGCATCCGCCCCAAAGTACGCTATGCTATTAAGTTCAATGGTGAATCCAGCTTTGTGATCCCCACTTGGTAGGTTATCCCTTAATTCCAAAAAGTCAATAATGGCCTCATCATTTTGGAAGAAGTCAAGACACAGGGGATTTGGTTAGTTCCATTCGATGAGTTTAGGGTGAATAATGGGTGTAGTCACACAAATTTGTCCAGCTTAATTAAATAAATATTCACTATTTATTTGATTAAAAATCCACTAGCCATCAGTTAATTAAATTAATTCATTCCCAAACATTCTTCTATTAATTAAATAAATTATTCAATTTATTTTAATTAATTCATTAAATCAAATTCACAATCAATTGAATAAATAAAATCTATTTATTTAATTAGATCCCCCTATTCCTCTTTTAAATAAATTAAATAAAAACATTTATTTAAATCATTATCCCCCCCCACTTGCATTTTCCTACAAATACAACTTGCACACATTTATTGAAAATAAATGAATTTTTATTTTAATAAAATCCTATTTTCCCTCACCCACCAAATCCAATTTCAAAATCTAATCCCCTTCTAGATTCTTCTAACCCCTTCCTAATTAGCCTAATCCATCCCCTAATTATTGTCACATTCCTAAGCAAAATGGAGTCACTTCTCAAAGACTCCAAAGTCTTTGAAAAATATTTAGTGCTTTGTGTGTTCAACAAATTAACCCCCAAAGTCTTCCAAGACCACTAATGGCTCTTACATGACCATTTATGGCTCTTACATAACCATTTATGGTTATTTCAAACTTGTCCCCCCAAACATTTATTGTTTTGATCATATTCATCCATTTCACATTTGCACAAGAGTTTATCCATTGGATAAAAGCTTTATTCTTTGAATAAAGAGTTTATTCATTCAACCAACCTTGACCTTAACTCCCAAAGTCATATCAAGCATTTAATGCTTATTCCCTCCCCTCTCAACCTATCTCACATTGACACTTGTCATCCTGGGATTGGGTTGAAAGCCCTCACATGGATTTGAAATCATTCAATCCTGACCCTTGTTGAGATTACTCAATCTCAACCATCCATTTCTTCATTTTTCCTATAAATAGAGCCCATTTCTTCATAATCTAGATCTTGAAAACTTGTATGCATTTAAGCTATAGGCATTTTTAGAGAGCATTTAGCAGAGCAAACTCATGTATTGTCATTTTGGTTAAAATAAATCATTTTAACATCAATAGCTTAATATTAGCTTTTCATTTTACATTTGGAGCACAATACTACAATCTCAATCCTCCATAAGCATCCATAGTGCAAAAAGCTGCTGAGAGCTACACTATTTTGGAACTTGGAGAGGAGAGGAACAAGGGAGAAGGAGCTAAGAACATGCTAAGAGACATTTGGAGATGCCTCATTATCTTTGTTTCATTAGTTAGATATATTAGCATGATTTTAGTGTCTCTCTTGATATGCCTGTTTAGATTAGTTTTTGATTGAATAACACTAACGGTTTCTTGCGTGTTTTGTGTTGTTTCTCTTAGACTAACCTTGTCCAACATGTTTGTTAAAGTTTACTTCAAGCAAAACATGCTTTTTGTTAAAGTTGACCAGGACTTCCCATTTCTAGATTACAACATATTGCCTTTGAAGTTAAAAAGAACATCATGATTGTTGGAGCAACATCTCCAAAATAGCTAGATCACATTGCAATGGTGGATTAAAAAGAACAAGTGTTTTTCATGTTTGGCATGCTTGTGCAAAAAGTCAGTCGAGTGGTCCTACTGCTAACACACACTATCCTCTCCCTTGGCTTTTGTGGTCCTAGGTGCAAGAGAAAAGTGTTAGTAACACTCAAAATTTTCTCTTTTTAAGAGAGGCCTGCCAAGGGATCGATACTCTTGGGAATGACCTCGAACGGTAAATCCTTCAAGCCGCTATAGAAATCAGGTGAGAGTGAAAGCTGTAGCCTTGGGTATAGCTGTTCCTACAGTGTAACTGGCCGAAAGGACAAATGGGCCCCACCACCAGTTACAAGGCTCTTAAGTGAGTCACTGCAGAATGAACTTATGTCCAAAAACATCAAACATGACTAAACACCTATAAGTAGTATCCCACCCATTCTATTGATTGAGGATATTTGCGATATAATTTAGTGCAAGAGCATAGATGGTTTTGCTCCCAAGATACTCACCATACATATTTCCTTGAGTAGAAACATAGCTTTTTGAAAAGTCACTTGTGGCTTGATAAAAGTGGTGACTCCCCCATCATAGGGATCATCTATTTGTTATGCTAGTGCAAGACTTAGTATATCACATCCTTACTTGCCACGATGGGATTCATAAGGTATGTAGTACCAAAGTTGAAGAAATATCAAGATGTGGGCTAAATTTATCACAACTGGCCATTTGACCTTAGGGATAAAAAGTGTTTAAAGTGTGTTTGTTTTAAAGACCAAGTGCAAATTGAGCCAACTTCAGGCTTTGGAAATACACCTTAAAATACATCTAAAGGAAGGGTCATATAAAATTCCAAGGATTGGGTTGATCTAGACCCATACTCATTTGTGCCTTTGAGGCTACATTCTTGTGTCTGTGTGCTTGCTTTGTTTTCTTGTCAAAGAAAAAATTAGAAAATCACTTCCCGAAAGAAAAATAAAGTATTCATCCAACCAAACATTTTTTTTCAAAAACAACCAAAACATATCAAAAACCAAGTGCAAACAACAAAGAATCAAATTTTATGACCATTCTTCACATCTTGCAAAAGAAGAAGCATCATTAGAATATCAACTTGAAAAGAAGACCATTAAGCTCAAAGGCTTTGATCAAAAGGAGGAAATTCTTTTATATAAATAGACAAATCTTTGTCTCCCATAGAGTTTTTCTGCATCACATGTGCCTCTACCTTCAAGGCAAAACAAACGAATTTGATTCAGAATTATTGAACCGCAGAGCTTTTATGCAATATAGAGCTCTAAGTTATCACAAAAACCAAGGAGGTAAGATTAATCCCAACTTTTTCCCAAACGTCTGTATCACCTACAACACAGCTCGAGAAATACCACCAACACCCAAAAGGGAAGCGGTAGAGTTTGTCCCATTTATAACACAAAGCTTTTATTGAAGTTGAAAACATTTCATTCATCATCTTATTCATCCATCATCACTTTATCATCAATCCATTCCAACTCTCAAAACATTAAAAGGTTCTTGTCCCAAGTTCTCTTTTTAGATATTGCTTGAAATCAAAAACATCACATCACTTTTTAGATTGTTTCTACATCTAGGATAAGCTCATCCTAAGAGACACATCTACGCAGGTTAAAACTAGTTTATGAGTGAATCCTCTCATTACTAGGTAGTTCAATCTGTAACACATCTCAGATTTCTCTCCACCTTATCATATCAAAACTTATAAAAAAAACGAGCAATTCAAAGAAGGAATTTCGGTTACATCTACCTTAAAAGTGATAGAGATCCATGTGCAACACAATTCACCAATCATCAATCTCTCATTTCATCAAAAACTCATCATCATTTTCACTCAACATCAACAAAGACTCATAAGCAAAAATGGCTCAAACCCGATCACGGTCAAGGCAACGAGAAATAGAAATGGAAGAAGAAGAGGAAAATCTCAATGAATTTCAAGAAGCACTTGGAGGAAATGCGAATGATGAAAACCCAAGTACTCCTACTCCTGCAACAATAGAAAGGGATCAGCATAACCCTCTCTTTAACAGACTGTTTGATGAAATACTCAGGAGCAATGCGGATGCTCACTTCTTAAATCTCACTCAAGAAGGAGCAAAACTCCCCTCTGACTTTGATCTTACCCAATTAAGACAAGCATCTGAAAGACAAAGTCGCCATGAAGAGGAAAGAGGTAGAGATCCCATCAGATATAACATTCCTCGAGGTAACCCACCACCTCCTCCTCCAAATGAAATGGAGATGTTGCGGCAACAAGTTGAGAATCTCACCCAACAACTTCATAGTGGTATCAAAACTAACCAATTCTCACTTAATGACATCTGTCCCTATCCTTTTGATAGGAATCTTTATATGCCACCCTTTCCACGAGGATTCAAAACATCCAAATTCAAAAAATATAGAGGAAAGGGAGATCCTCGTGATCATATCAGAGAATTTCATTCCGCTTGTCTCGAAGTGGCATATGAAGACACATACCTAATGTGCCTTTTTCCCCAAAGCTTGGGAGGAACAACCACATCATGGTTTTCCTGACTATCAGGTGGCATTAGAACATTTGAGGAACTCATCCAGAAGTTCCTAGCTCATTACTCTCATAACATTGAACGCGACATCACCATGGTTGATCTGTGCAACACCAAACAAAAACCAGGTGAACTATTCTTAGTATTCCTGCAACGATGGTGCCAAATGTCTAGCAGACGTTCTCTTCAGTTACCTGAATGAGAACTAGTGGAAATATTCACTTCCAACTTAAACGAAGACACAAACTCTTTTAATGATATGATCACCAAAGGTTTGAAATGTGAAAGGGCACTCATCAAGAAAGGACTCATCAAAATCTATAATGAACCAAAGGATGGTCCTCGCCCACACTTCAATAGTGATAAACCAAGCTTCTGGAATAAAAAAAAGAATATCGTCAATGATGGGGTTGTGGATGCCAGGACTATACAAAATGCACAACCTGTGGTTCGGTTTGTAGGACAAAATCCTCCACCTCAGAACAACACAAATGTTCCTTCAAATCAAGGTCACATAACGTCTCACAATGAACCAAGACCTCGTCAGCAAAAACAAAAATGCACATACACTCCCTTAGGGGAACCCATTGAAATAGTATTGCAACAACTCATTTCTCAAAATTTGGTCACTCTACCAAAAACATCAAACTATGAACCTCAAGTCAAACCTGCATGGTGGAGAGATACTGAACACTATGATTTTTACCAAGGAAGAGGACATAAGACTAGTAATTGTCACCGATTAAAAGATCTTATTCAGGATCTTATTGACCAAGGAGAAATTGAAATTGAAGGACATGACCCAAAAACAACAAATAATGATCATCTGATGTTCAAAAATCCACTTCCATCACAAGATCAAAGGGGTCCTTCCACTTCCAGGTGAGGCACTGATACCACTGATTATACATAGGCTGCGTATAATTACATTGTAAATCATTTGTATGATGCTAGTGAACAAGTTGCAACTATAACCTTCAAAAATCCCAACTCAAATTGCAATGTTGTTACACGTCGTGGTAAGGTCACCATAAAGGCAGCTCCATAGGGCACCACCTCCATCCCAAAGCAGTACAATCTTGTGGAACAATTAGACAAAACCCCTACGCTTATATCCATTTTAGAGCTTTTGTGCCTATCACCATCTCATAAAACTATCTTGGATCGAGCCCTCCAAGAGGCATCAGTCCCTGCAAATCTGAATACAGACCAATTTCAAGCCATGGTTGGAAGTCTAAAGTCATCACCTTGTCTCACTTTTTCTGAAAGTGACAACTCTTCCTTCCAGCAACCTCATAATGCCTCACTCCACATCGAAGGATTTATTAATCAGCATAGGATCAAGCGAATCTTGATCGATAATGGAGTAGGCCTGAATATTTGTACACTATAGTTGGTCATAGCATTGGGATATGTAGTAGAATCAGTGGATCCTCGTAAGAAGATCACAATCAAAGCCTATGATGATGCAGAGCGTTCCTCCAAAGGAGCTATGGTACTACCAATCCGAGTAGGCCCTGTGGTAAAGCACATCATTTGTCAGGTTCTGGACCTTCCTCTGCCATACAATCTATTGTTAGGAAGACCTTGGATACATTCCATGCAAGTCATTCCATCTACCTACCATCAATGTATCAAGTTCCCACATAACAGTGTAGAGATCACAATCCTAGGCGATGCAAATCCCTATGCATATTGCCATAATATCAGCCATCAACCAGAGATTACCGTTCCTAATAATAGAGAAGCCATTTCCTCCACATCATATATAAGTCCTGCCTCTCTTGCCAGTTCAAACACCACTATACCCAAGCAAGAAAAGCTTAAGATGAAGATAGCAGAGGAAGGTCCTGGGGAATACAACTTGAGTCAACTCTTTTGTGTGGGACAAATGCCCATTTCTCCTAGAACACATGGTAAACCACAACAGGTACTTCAGCAACCACTAATCACACCAGCATGTGCTTTGATGCCTTTCATCCTTGGAAAGAGTCAAGAAGAAGAAACCCAAGATGAGGACTTAGCGGACTGGATCTATAAAGATCCCATCACCACTGATATACCACAAGTTAGACTTCCTACAGATCAATATGACAAAGGCCTCCTCATTATGCAAAGAATGAGATATGATGGTCATAGTGCTTTGGGATATTGCAAACAAGGATGACATGAACCTCTGCTGCCAGAATTAAAGCCCAAAGGTAATACAGGCCTAGGCTTTGAAAAAGAGATATTTCCTAAACTCAAATTCAAAGGAAAACCCAACGAACCATTATGCCAGCCTACTACAAAAAGGACACCTTTCATTATCAAAGCAACATTGAGCACCGTCACAACTGCCCCACTAAGGCTCAGAATCCAAACACAACCATCACCAATGCCATTCATCCCACCAAACGAACCAGTAATCCCATCCATAGTAACATTAGCAGCAGCAACTGTATCAGAACCCGCAACAGCATCTATGGCACCAGCAGTTCTAGCAGAAGCCACTGAGTCAATATTACCGATACTCCCTGTACCAGATTCTTTAATATCCATCGACCTTTCTGTAGCACCAATCACTACAAAGGTACATCAACCAATCACACCTGCAGTATTTAACTCAAAAGACATCCCAGTATGGTATAGTAATCGGATGCTGGAAAGTGACTCAGAGACCGACTCACATGAATGGGAATTTGATTCTGTACAGCTTAATACTTTAGATGAGGAAGATGCATCACTACCTCCATCACGCAAAGACATCCTTGTTTACGGAGAAGCACAGATAAATACTTCTTGGGTTCCTAAGCTAGAAACATCTTCCACAGACCCTACGTCTCATCCTACGCCTGATTTTGACAGGGAGAGTACCATTAACGACCTTCACCATAACATCTTAACCCTCATTGATACATCTAACACACTTAACCTAATTGACAAAGTAATGCCTATTATCCATCCTGAACTTATTAAATGGAACCAACCAAATCCCCCATGTCTTGACTTCTTCCAAAACGATGAGGCCATCATTGACTTTTTGGAATTAAGGGATAACCTACCAAGCGGGGATCACAAAGCTGGATTCGCCAATGAACTTAATAGCGTAGCATACTTCGGGGTGGATGCCAAACCTTTCAGCTGCAAAAATATAACAATAAAACATGGATCTTCCAGTGAAAACCACACTGTGGCACTGTTTGATCCAACAAAAGTAAAAAGAAAGAGTGTATCCAATGGTGAAAACCTCTCTGAGGCACCTGAGGATGAAGGGTTTGACATTCTCCCTACTAATGCACAACAAGAACGATCAACGATTCTCATCGAGGAAACCAAAGAATACAATGTGGGGACTCCTGAAAATCCTCACCTCATACATCTGGCATCTCTTCTCACTCCAGAGGAACAGCCTAAATTTATAGAGTTCTTTCAAAAGCATCAGATCAACTTTTCATGGTCATATGCAGACATGCCTGGGCTTGATCCTGATTTAGTCATACATCACCTCATTGTCGCAGAAGGAGCCAAACCTGTCACGCAGAAACTTCGTAAGATGCATCCTCAAATTGCAGTACTAGTCAAACCAAAACTCAAGAAACTCCTAGATGTTGGTTTCATTAGATCAATTGATTATGCAGAATGGATTTCCAACATTGTGCCTATTGGCAAACCAAAAGGGGGCATCCGCATTTGTACTGACTTCAGAGATCTGAATAAAGCCTGTCCTAAGGATGACTTCCCCCTTCCAAATATCGACATCATAGTGGATCTGACAGTAGGACATGCCATGCTTTCACTCATGGATGGCTTTTCAGGATACAATCAAATAAAGATCGCACCAGAAGATCAACATAAGACAGCCTTCACATGTCCATGGGGCACATATTGGTGGAATGTAATGCCTTTCGGTCTCAAGAATGCAGGAGCAACTTATCAACGAGCAATGACCACCATCTTCCATGACATGATGCATACTATGATGGAAGATTATGTTGATGACTTACTAGCAAAATCACTCACTAGAGAAGGGCATCTCCACATCTTAGATAAAATCTTTGATAGACTGGAACAATACCATGTTCGACTCAACCCAAAGAAATGTGTCTTTGGAGTGACCTTCGGGAAGCTTCTAGGATACATTGTCTCAAGCAAAGGTATTGAGGTCGACCCAACAAAGGTAAAAGCAATCATGGATTTGCCACCACCAAAGAATATCAATCAGCTAAGGACATTACAAGGATGACTTCAATCCATCCGAAGATTCATTGCACAATTGGCTAATAAGTGTCACCCATTTACACATCTGCTACACAAGAACATCCGCTTTCAGTGGGATGCCCAATGCTAGCAAGCATTTCAGACGCTTAAAGACTATCTCATGAATCCACCATTGCTGATGCCACCAGATCCAAGTAGACCGTTGTCACTCTATATCTCAACAACAAGTACAACATTGGGTGTACTACTGGCACAACATAATGCAGAAGGAAAAGAGTGTGTTGTATACTACATCTCTCGCAAACTAGTTGGCTATGAACTCAATTACACACCAATTGAGCGAGCTTGCCTAGCAGTAATCCTGGCAGCCACTAAATTGAGGCACTATCTGTTAACACACAAAGTACAACTCATTGCAAAGATTGATCCACTCAAGTATTTACTCAGCAAAGCAGCATTGACAGGCTGCTTGGCCAAATGGGTGATGATTCTAAGTGAATTTGACATCGAGTATGTAGACCGTAAAGCTATAAAAGGGCAGGTTATTGCAGATTAGTTGGCTGACGCACCTCTCATAGGTGATCATCCTCTCATTTCCAATTTTCTAGATGAAGAGATATTCATGATCACAATAGCACAACCATGGAAACTATACTTTGATGGCTCATACACTAGGCATGGCTCAGGGGCATGCATTCTGTTTATCACACCTCAAGGTGAGAGCATCTCGAAGTCTTACAGGCTCACATTTCCATGCACAAACAACATAGCAGAATATGAGGCCTTGATCATGGGACTCAGGCTAGCCGTACAATGGAAATTACAAGAACTACAAGTATATGGCGACTCCCAACTGGTCATTCGACAAGCAACAGATGAATATCTGACCAAGGATGATAAACTCATGCCATATAAGCAAATGGTGGACAATCTAAAGACATCATTTATTACTATTACTTTTGAGCAAATACCAAGAGATCAGAATCGAGCTGCTGACGCTATGGCTACCATCGCATCTCTCCTAGATCTTCCACATAATTCAACACGCTACGAGTTCTTGGTAGAACAGCTTTGGATTCCCGCTTATAATATCCCCGAATCCGAAATGATATGTCACCTTGTTGGTTCTGAATCCCCATGGTATGGTGAGTTCTACACCTATCTCCGTGATCACACCCTTTCTCCCAACCAATCAAATAGCCAATGTAAAACCTTCATTCGCCAAACTGCTCGATATACCATTATTGCCAAAACCCTATACCGACGCAGTCTTGATGGTACTCTCCTTTGATGTCTGGAACAAGATGAGATAATAAAGGCCTTAGAAGAAGTACATGAAGGAATTTGTGGAACTCACTCAAGTGGTCCGTCACTAGCCAAGAAACTCCTACGCAATGGATACTATTGGCCATCTATGGAAAAGGATTCCTACTACTTTGTCAGAAAATGCAAGAAATATCAAGTTCATGGTGACCTGATACATGCACTAGCACAAGAACTACAACCAATCACAACACCATGACCTTTTTGTCAATGGGGCCTCGACCTTGTGGGTAAAATCCATCCATCTTCATCCAACGGCCACAAATTCATTATTACCACCACCGAATATTTCACAAAGTGGATCGAAGCTGTTCCACTTACCTAAGTCACCGGCAAGCAGATCGCCTCATTCATCCTCAACTACATCATCTGCCGGTATGGTGTGCCCATGTCCATCACAGATAACGGTCTTCCTTTAAAAAATCAAGATGTCCGTGAACTTTGTGAGAAATTTCACATCCAACATCACTTTTCCATGCCCTATTACCCACAAGGCAATGGTCAGGGTGAAGCATCCAATAAAAACATATTGAGGATCCTAAAGAAGATAGTCAATGATGTCGGCTGTGATTGGCATGTTCAACTAAATCCAGCATTATGGGCATATCGAACTAGCATTTGAACCCCTACAGGTGCAACTCCTTATTCATTGGTCTATGGTGCAGAAGCTATCTTGCCTATTGAGGTTGAGATACCATCATTACAGGTTTCCTTACGTAATCTCATCAATGATGAAGCCTATAGAGTATCCCATCTTTAGGACTTAGAGTTACTTGATGAGAAGCGACAAGTTGCATACAACTATCTCAAAGCTTATCAGCAGCGCATGAGCAGAAGCTACAATCATCGAGTTAGACCTTGTACATTTGAGGTAGGTGATCTTGTTCTTCGATAAAATCCTCGTAGTCAACCAAACAGAGAACATCAGGGCAAGTTTGAATCAAACTGGCTAGGCCCATATGTTATCACTGCTGTATTTGGGTCCGGGGCATATCAGTTGGCTACATCAGAAGGAGAACCGCTCGCAGATCCAATCAACAGCATGCACCTCAAATGGTTTTATACCTAAGCTATACAGAGCATCAGGCTCCCATATATATTGGCAAAAATACCAAAAACATCCAAATAAATGACCTGAAGAAAATACAAAAACACCAAAAAAGAGTAAGAGAAAAATCATGCATCCAAAACGGTGAACAACCACTCTGGTGGCACCTTGGGCAAGTATGATGGTGAAAACTTGGCAAACAGGTGCCGCTCGTAAAGGCTATGACTCCATTGTCTTTTAGACTTGTTGCGATCACATCTACTTCATACATACATCCATCTGTCCAAGACCATGGCTTGTTATTCATCTACAATTAAGAAAGTACTCCATGCGTCTTGCATCTCGCTTTTTCATAGTCATGTCTAAACTGGGGGCAATGCCCTTAACCTATTGATGGAAGTGGATGCTACATTGTCTTATGATTCAGTAAGTTCTTCATTCCAAAACAATAATAAAAAATCCAAAAACATTCAAAAATATCTCGCAAAATTCCAAAAATATTCAAAAATATCTCGCAAAATACCAAAAACATTCAAAATGTCTCACAAAATCCAAAAACATCAGAAAACATCAAAAATCACACAAAAAAATGGCAAAACCTTGTACATACTCATCCATGTAGATACCAAAACAAACATTGACAAAATAATCACATGATGACCACTTATCAATCGACCATACAATCAAAATCAACACTCAAAACTGTCTTCAAAAAGGATGCATCCTTCCTTACCAAAAACAAAGACAAAAGTGACGTTTTGTTTGACAAGAAAATTATGTTAAGCTATCAAATACTGGATTGGTTTGTGAGTACAATCATTCATTTATTTGTATCGGGATCTTTCAACATTGTTTTGTATCGTTTGCACATTATTTCCGATGAAGTTTTGGGGCATGTACTCATGGTGTCTACGTGGGAAGTTCACTAAGTTACGTGATCATAGGCAAAAATACAATCATAGATCACTACAGCTTGCTGACTATAGCGTATACCTCGACCATATGAGCATGAACCATTACCAAGGATCCATATTCTTTATTCTTTATGTATATACTGTTTGTTTGCAGATACAATGCTCTTTCTTTGGTTCCTCCTACCTCATCCAAACTGGATAAAGGTTTTATCTCTTATTACGGTATGCACTTGTCTCAGGATATGATCGGCCTAAGATCAAGGAGGACGATCCAAGTCATGCATGAACGGAGATAATCCTTGTCTGTTCTGCAAGCAATACTCTGGTCGACTTGACCCTTATATCAAGTCATTTGTATTAACTTGCTATATAAAATCCATGTAAGGAATACTCAGGTCATCTTGAATCATTATGTCAAGATACTTGTATTCTCTTCCAACATTTTAAAGCTCAATGATGAAAACGTAGCACTATGGATCGTCATTTCATTTCATCTGTTTATATCTTGCATTCCGTTGCATATCACCCATCCATTCATTTATTCATATATAGGCTTTATATGCAAAAGTGACCATTTAAACTGGTCTTCGATACAATCATGACCGAGTACTTTGATACATCATCAATGCATCATGCAAAGTCTTAAAAACCTTGCATTCCTCATGGTCATATCATCATTGCATTTAGTTGCATCTTGCATTAAGTCCATTCATGTCAGTTTTGACTTAACATTGCATATAATTCATTTTTGACATTATTTTTCATTAATCATTTGCATCATTACATCAATCATAAATAATTAGATTCATTTGTAGGATCAAATTGTCTTGGATTGTTTTAAATCATTTACTAGGCATTCATTTAGTGTCAATTATCCATCATCATTTCATCATCCTTTATCATTTATTATTGCATACATTCATTTATAGTTAAAAGGTGCATTCATCCATTATTAAGTATCTTATTATGCTCATTTTAAGGTTCATTCACATTGCATTCATTATCCTCTTTTTAAATTGCATTAAGGTGCAATTATTAAAACTATAAGTTATAGTACCATCACATTATCATTTTTACTTAAAAACATATTTAAGCATTTAGAATCATAAATCCATTTGTTTCCAAACATTAGTTCATACCATTATATATATATCCGTTATACATATGCATTCATTTAAACATTATCATATAAACATTTGTACTTTACATTTTGTTTATCCATATTACATTCATCTAAAAACATCTAGCTACATATCCATACATAACATCATTCATTCAACCATCAATCACATAAATCATCTCATCATTATATTGCAATAGGAAACACCAAAATCATGTTCATAAATCATCATAAGCATACATCCTCATCATGGCATCACATACATAAAGCATTACATCAAAAATCAAACAAATCATACATATATAAACCTACATTCATATGTCAGTATCTCACATCATAAATCATCATAAAAACATGCATAAAAGAAACATATCATCAATACATACATATACACATATCCATCTAAGCAATAAACTCATCATCCTGCATAAACATACATACATAATCAACTGCATATCATCAAAATATGGGATCTCCTCAAATATATCATCTCATATATTGGAGTACAATGAAGTCTACAAAATCGGCTACCAAGATCCATCCAAGATACAGTCTAATAAATAAACAATGATATAATACATATATGCAAAAATGCTCTCTCAAATGCCACTCTGGCCAGATGCTATACCACCACCACCATCACCACCTGCTCTCCCACTGGTGCCCGCACCACCTGATCCATCTCTCCATGGAGGCCTCATCAAACCACCACTCCCTCCTGCATCCCCTGATCTCTCCCTCCACAACGGACCCATCACACCTCCACTGCTCTGCACCCTCTGTGATCGCTCTGATCTGGCCTGCCGCATCTGAGAATAACTGAGAGCTTACTGACTAACTAGCACCACCTGCTCATATTGTAGCGTCCTAAAATTGTGACACTTGCAATTTCGACTGCATTTGGGTCTTCACGATGGCGATGCAACACGGAACCTGAATGGAGACCACGAAACTTGTTCATGACATCAAAAACTGCATTTTTCAGCACCCTGGCCTGATCCTCCTTGCACCCTGCTGTCCCTGGAGGTGGGACCATGGCGCCTAGTGCCCTGGTCCTCCAGGACTAGGGCGCCCAGCGCCCTGGTCCCCCAGGACCATGGCGCCCAGTGCCCTGGTCCCTGGCCCTATTTTGGGCCCGGTCTCTTTTAGGGCTTTGGGTCTTTAAGTTTGCAAGTTGGAAAATAATATTTCTTGGTCGTCCTAAGGTCGAGAAAATCAGTCTTTCAACCCTAATTGACAAGTATATAAACTGCATTTCCTCTCCCATTTGAGGGAGGACATAGATGGAAAAAAGGCGGAAACGATATTCAAACATTCAAGCATTCAAGCATTCCTTCAAGCAATTGATCATTCTAAGTCTCCATTCAAGGCTAAGTGTTGCATTCAAGACAAGGATTCAACCATTGAAGAGGAGATCACATACAACATACAACATACTAGATTCATTACACCTTCGCATGTAAGAATACAAACATTCTTACAACAAGGTATCAGTACTTGTTTACATTACAAACATTTACATTTACAGCATTCTCATTTCTTGGTTAATTCCAAAATCGGGGTTTGACCTAAAGGGAAACCCCTCATCCCTAACCCCCCAATCGTCCTCTCTTTTCTGTGTGTAGGTTGCAGGTACACGACTGTAATTGAAGATCTGGAATCCTTGTGCAGAGACGAACAGATCCCCCTTCATTTCATAGATTTTTCGGAGGACCGTGTGCACACCGGGCGCCATCGTCCCATCAACTTTCGCTCAAATTTGCAGAACAGCACCGTCTCGACATTTTACTACTAATTCCAGGTCCGCAGCTTCATCCCATATCCCTATCTCTGTTTATAAGCGAATCTTTCTTGCTTCTACATACATTCATAGTTCAATCATTCTATCTATATTCTTTACAAAAGAGGGTATCCTTGCTATCACAACCCTTGAAACTCATTTAGAATCCAATCTTGCATTGCGTGGGATTGGATCTTATGGGTTTCAACCCCTCTTTTGAATGTAAAGTCTCCCCTAAGTGAAAACCATCAACCCTAGTGACTCTCCCTTCTCTCTCCTTGGAGTTGGGGAGGGGAGAACAGCTAGGGTTCGATTTTTTCGCTTTACATTTTGGTGAACCCGACGTGAACATCCTCATTCTGATTATTCATGGTTAGATCTGAAAATTTTGCTTTCCTAATTACATTTCCATGTTTGATCTTTTGCAAATTTTAGAGGCTAATTGCATAAAAACCTTAAAATTTTCTTTTAAGTAATTAAACTTGTGAAATGTTTAATTGTTAATGCTTGTTTCAGATCTACCCTTCTATTGCAAATTGTCAATTCATATTTGTGCTTTAATTCTGAAAATTAAGTGGTTAAATGTCAAAACCCTAATTTTTAAAACCTTCTTGATTCAACCTTTGACTGATAATTTCACTAATCAAAACACCTCCAAATCGGTTGTAACTTTGGATTCCGCAATAAAATCACAATATCTTTCATCCCTGAAAATTTGGAAAAAAGTTGCGAGGACCGTGTGCACCCCGAGCGCCATCGTCCCCGACATTTTTTCTGAAATTTCGGGAGCTAGATCTTACTGTATTTTTTTGCTAAAATCCAGAATTTTGGCTGATTTTATCAATTTTAACACCTTCAAAATTAAAATCAAAGTTGGTTTAGCGATTGCTTGGATTGAGGCTTCTAATCATTCAAAAATTGTTGAAATTGAAATTTGTATCAAAATTGTGTTTCTTACTGTCCTAAATCTGAAAAGTGTGTTAGCATTCATTCGAAATTTCAGTGTTTTATTCAAATTTTTGCAATTTGTGACTTTTGAAATTAAGTGTTTAATTGCAACAACCTTGATTTCCATTTTCAAAATTCAAATTTTGCATGAAATCGAGTCAATTTTTAAATTTCGAAACTTGCATTGCTTTCAGCATTCCCTCTAAAATCATAAAATTCAAAATTTCAGTTTCCCTCTCTTTTCCAAGATTCAAATTTTGCATTTTTTCAACAATCTGGGTAGGGTTCAATTTTGAGATTGCAACTTTAATTTGGCCTATCTACAGATCGTAAAATCACTCAATTTTTTCAGATTAGCTTTAAAATCATCATAACTTTCAACCCTGAAAATTTCAAAAAAAGTTGCGAGGACCGTGTGCACTCCGTTCGCCACGGTCCTGGACATTTTTTCCGAAATTTCAGGAGATTGTCCTGATTGCATTTAACAGTTTAAATCTAGGATATTGGCTGATTTTATTGAAATTTGCTACCTCTAAAATTCAAAATCTTCTCTCTCTCTTTAGTGCATGAGTTTTACAACAATAAGCCCTACTTATACTATTCCCGTTAGACGAAGCCTTAGAATTAAGTCTTTCCAAGGTGTAATTACCAAGGAGATGGAACCTAATTTGAATGGCCTTTTTAATGAGGACATGGGTAATTCCTCTAATCCTCTTAATGATGAAGAAGCTCTCCATGAGGTTTCTGTAGAACAACTTTCAAAATTGGATAACCAATTTGATGATTTTCGACAATGGATGTCTCAAGAATACCCCGATAGTCAAGCTCTTTCATTAATTGAGGGTCTAAAACGTATGGTTCAAAGTGATAAGAATGGAATTGATATTTTGCGTGGTATTGCACACATTGTGGATTCAAATGTGATGCCTATGAAAAGTTGTGCCGAAACCTTAGGTTATACACAACCTCCTACTCAAGTTAATCATTCTATTCCTTTGACAACTCCTATTGCTAGTATACCTACTTTCACATCAAACATAATGACTACTTCAATACAAGACATTCCTCCTATGATCACCAGTCATGGG
This sequence comes from Cryptomeria japonica, assembly GCF_030272615.1. Classification (NCBI taxonomy): domain Eukaryota; kingdom Viridiplantae; phylum Streptophyta; class Pinopsida; order Cupressales; family Cupressaceae; genus Cryptomeria; species Cryptomeria japonica. Next base: position 118,430,672 of record NC_081405.1, read on the forward strand.
GGCAATCCTTCTTCTTCAATCAATCCTCTTCCTTCATTCAATCCGACTTCTTCATTCATTCCTTCAATGAGTGTCCCTATTATATCACCACAAATGAACATGATGCAAGGGGGCAATTCGTTTAATCATTCCATTCCTCCTTGTAGTGTTCCTCCTATCCAATCATCTCCTATGACTAACTATCATAGTGTCCCACCACATCCATCACAATCTAACATGTCTAATATGAACTCTTCGACTGAAGCGATCATTAACAATCTTGCACAAACTGTCTCTTCTTTACAGCAACAAATTGCCTCTATGAATCAATCTAAGTTTAGTGTGCCCACATTTGATGTTGCGAGCCCACTTTCTCATGACATTGTTCGAGCTATCCCCCCTAAACATGTTGAAATTCCGCATTTGGAGCTTTATAATGGTAAGGGTGATCCTCTAACACATGTTAAGACCTTTCAAACAATATGCACTGATTTTGCTTATGACCAAAGGTTGCTTGCAAAACTGTTTACTAGAACATTAAGAGATAAAGCCCTACAATGGTATTGCTTGTTGCCTTCTTATTCTATTTCTTCTTTCGAACAACTTGCAAATGCTCTTATTCAACAATTTCAAAACAATATAAGTCCTAAAGTTACTTTGATTGATTTAATGCATTGTAAACAAGGTGTTAAAGAAAAAGTGACTGATTTCATTGGTAGATATAAGCATTTGTATGCTCAAATTTCTTTTCCAGTACCTGACAATGATATTCAATGAATCTTTATTTCTAATTTACAAAAAGATATTAGAGAAAAACTCCTGTTTTCTGAGTTTACTTCTTTCCACCAGTTGTGCACAACTCTTCACAATTATCAACTGACTGTGAGTCAAATGGAACAAGCAAATCCTATGGCTCTGAGTGATAAGGGTGATAGTAGTCAACAACCATTTGGGAAGTTTAAATCGAACAGAGAGTCCATTAAATTCAATGAAAACATCATCAACAACAATGTGAATGCGGCATCAGGTGTGCCTCCTATTTCTAAGTTTTTCAAGAAAGAAAGAAACTTCACTCCTTTGAATGAATAATTGCATAGTATTATGAATAAGTTATTGGAACAAAATGTGCTTACTCTTCCTCCTATAAGGCAAATAGATCCTGCAAAAATTAACTCACCCTATTTTGATAACAAATCTTTTTGTCGATTTCATCGTCAACCTGGGCATGATACTGAAAAATGTTTTGCTTTAAAGGGGAAAATTCAAGATTTGATTGATAATAATACTATCTCTGTTTCTGGAGTGAATGATAAAGGCAATACATCTGTAGCTCCTCCTAACCAAAATCTTCAAATTTTTACCAATCCATTACCTTCTCATACCTCTAATGCGATTGATACTACTGATTCCTCTGTCTCACCTGATGATCTTGTGTCTGTGACTCTGAATGTGATTAACTTTGTAGAGTAGCAGAAAATCCCTAAAGAACCTTCCATCACCTTTGATTCTAGTGAAACTATCAGGGCACCTGATGGTCCTTTATATATAGTTGCAAAAGTCAAGAATACACCTTGTCGTGGGGTGCTTATTGATCCTTCTTGTATGGTTAATGTCATTACTGAAGAATTTCTTTTTACTTTGCAATTGAATCAAGTGATCTATGATGAAACAAATTTGGTTGTGAAATTATTTGATGCATTTTCTTCTCCTGCAATTGGTTCTATTACATTACCTATTGAGGTCCATAACAAATTCCTTGATGTGGACTTTGCTATTATTCCATCGTCCGAACAATTTCGTGTGAAGCTAGGCTATCCTTGGCTGTCTTCCATGAAAGCTATTGCTTCTCCTATTCATAAGTGTTTGAAATTTCCCCATAATGGTGAAGTTGTTACTGTCAATCATAGTCTCTTTAAACCAGCTGAAAGAACTTCTAGTGTTCCTATTGATTACTTTTGGCCTAAACAATTCCAATCTCTTCCTCCGCGAAGTGATCATCTTTTCAAATCTTATCAAAAGTGGAAAAAAGATATGATCCTATCTCTAAGTGAACCTAGAACACCCAAGCTTGACATTCCTATCATTCTTGAAGTTCTTCCTTTGAAAGATAAAACTAATGTCTTTCCTCAAGAAGATTCCCAACCCATCCCTATGGATGTGACTATGCCTATATCTAATAAACTTCCTAAAAGTAGACCTATCCCTCCTCGTCATGATGGACTTGGTCTCCTTCCTAAACCAAATATTCCTCCCTTATATGGAGCAGTTCCTCCTCCTTCTTTTTATAGAGAGAAGAGACCTTCTTCTTCTCCTATTATTCAACCTAAGAGACCACAACCTAAACACCCAAGTGATAAGGATGAGAACATTCCTCCTCCTCAATCTTCGCAACTTCCTACTAAGACTAGACGGAATCGTTCTGCACGTGAACGTCGACGAAAGTGTCGTCTTAGAGCTCAGGTAGCTGCTTCTCAAACTTTGCAATCCCCAAAAACACCTTCAGCCAATATTATTCCATTTTCTCCTCAGCCGGAAAATGAGCCAAAATCTCCTAAACATAAGATGCATGATGGTCTTGATCCTGTGCAAGTTAAAGATCCTATTTTTGTAAATCTTGATGATGATATAGATGAAGATGTTATTCATGATGAAAATGCTACTCCTGTACATTCTGATAGTGAATATGAATATGTTGATGTTGATAACCATCTATCTAACAAATTTTCTAAAGCACTTATCCTAGCTCCTAGACAAGAACACCGTGGCTTGGGATATGAACTTAGCCCTTGTTTGGATCTTGTGATAGCTCCATCTGCTGTGTTGGATGTTCCTCCTCTAGCATGTTTCCTACCTTCCCGAAATATTGATCAGCAAGATCGGGGGGTAGATGACGTGCTAGACTAGTTCATTAGCATATCAGACTCTCTCCTCCTCTCTTTTGTGACTTCTTCTATGCGTTATTCTCATTCTTCTATTTGTTGTCCTTAGTGTTGTCTACTTGAGGACGATGCAAAACATTGAGATCTCTTTTGGTCTCTCTCATGTTGACTCAAAAGACACATGTGTTCCCTTCTTCTAGGTGACCTTCCTTGATTGGGGAATGAAGAACAATTATGCATACATACATATGATATACATGAATTATCATACAGCATACTGACCCCGAGGAAAGCGAAGTCACCTTGTGCTTTGTGTTTTGTGTCTATTATCCTTGGGCTTATCTCACACTTGGGGGCTAAATCCTTGCGATAACGTGCTCCTTTCTCATTTCTTATATGTATCACTACCTTAAAGAAATCACCCCCGATGAAGCGTGTGCGATCACTTTAACGTAGGGGGGCATACATCCCGTTCATATCTTTTCAAGATACTTAAAAATTTCTTGACAAATTTAGCTTTGCCTTGAAAATTTTTGATATCTTTCTTGCATGACTCATAGTGAGGGAACCTTACTACTGACAGTCATGGTGCTCCCTCGTGATCTTCCCTTTTACTTTGTCAATCGAAGTCGTAAGATCCTTAGTCCACTGGGGGCTTGGTGTATCTTGCCTCCTTGACGTGGTGAAAGTCTTTCAATGTTGTTTCCTTGTACTTTACCGGAAGTATGAACGTACGCTTATACTCCCGCTAAAGTGGGGGCTAAATGTAGTGTCCTAAAATTGCGACACTTGCAATTTCGACTGCATTTGGGTCTTCACGATGGCGATGCAACATGGAACCTAAATGGAGACCCTGAAACTTGTTCATGACATCAAAAACTGCATTTTTCAGCACCCTGGTCTGATCCTCCTTGCACCCTGCTGTCCCTGGAGGTGGGACCATGGTGCCCAGCGCCCTAGTCCTCCAAGACTAGGGCGCCCAGTGCCCTGGTCCTTGGCCCTATTTTGGGCCTGGTCTCTTTTAGGGCTTCGGGTCTTTAAGTTTGCAAGTTGGAAAATAATATTTCCTGGTCAGCCTAAGGTCGGAAAAATCAGTCTTTCAACCCTAATTGACAAGTATATAAACTGCATTTCCTCTCCCATTTGAGGGAGGACATAGATGGAAAAAAGGCGGAAATGATATTCAAACATTCAAGCATTCAAGCATTCAAGCATTCCTTCAAGCAATTGATCATTCTAAGTCTCCATTCAAGGCTAAGTGTTGCATTCAAGACAAGGATTCAACCATTGAAGAGGAGATCACATACAACATACAACATACTACATTCATTACACCTTCGCATGTAAGAATACAAACATTCTTACAACAAGGTATCAGTACTTGTTTACATTACAAACATTTACATTTACAGCATTCTCATTTCTTGGTTAATTCCAAAATCGGGGTTTGACCTAAAGGCAAACCCCTCATCCCTAACCCCCCAATCGTCCTCTCTTTTCTGTGTGTAGGTTGCAGGTACGCGGCTGTAATTGAAGATCTGGAATCCTTGTGCAGAGACGAACAGATCCGCCTTCGTTTCGCGGATTTTTTGGAGGACCGTGTGCACGCTGGGCGCCATCGTCCCGTCAACTTTCGCTCAAATTTGCAAAATAGCACCGTCTCAACATTTTACTGCTAATTCCAGGTCCTCAGCTTCATCCCATATCCCTATCTCTGTTTATAAGTGAATCTTTCTTGCTTCTACATACATTCATAGTTCAATCATTCTATCTATATTCTTTACAAAAGAGGGTATCGTTGCTATCACAACCCTTGAAACTCATTTAGAATCCAATCTTGCATTGCGTGGGATTGGATCTTGTGGGTTTCAACCCCTCTTTTGAATGTGAAGTCTCCCCTAAGTGAAAACCATCAACCCTAGTGACTCTCCCTTCTCTCTCCTTGGAGTTGGGGACTGGAGAACAACTAGGGTTCGATTTTTCTGCTTTACACATATAAACCCCGCCAATAGTCTATCTTTGCCTGTGCTTATCGCATCTCCCTCATCACCTCCCCTGTAGGCCCCTGTGCTCCTACTCCAACCCGCACTCTCTCCTGTAGCTCTGCCAATCTCTCCACTGCACTATCCCTCTCCTGCAGCACCACCACTAGCTCTGACTCCCATGCAAATAGCTGCACATCCCTAGCTGCCACCTTCACCTCCAAATCCTCTATCCAAGTCTGCAAACGTACTATCATATGATCTCATAGCCAGTGGCTCCCTCCCCGGTATCCATAGCCGCCTCACTTGCACCACCCTCTCCAGTAGTCCCCTCCCCTCTGTCCATCGGGATCTCCCTCTTCATCCCCCTCCCACTTAGCTGAACTCCTCCCTATATCAATGGTCCTTGTGATATCTGTAGAGGCAGTCCACCTCTCCCTCTCCACTGACTCCGCATCCCCAACCCTCCTCCTCCTCCTCCATCTCCTCCACTTTCCCTCGGTCCTCGACCTCCTACCCTCCTCCGTCTCCGTCCCCTCTCATCCTCAAAATCCAGGATCAACTCTGTTGGATCAGAGATCCATAAGATTAGGTGCGCTACCCGGTACTGCATGTACTCATCTGTAACACCTCCATCCACGACCCTCGGTCGTATATCCCACGGTCTTGCCTGCAGTGTCTGAAACTCTGCCAATGCCTAATCATAGGGTAGCACTAGCCCCCATGCATACCTCTCCCGAATAACTCGAGCATACTCTCCTGATCCACTGGGCACTCCCTGCTGCCATCCAAACTGTCTCAGCACTCTCCCGGGCACCTGTCTCTCCACATGGTATGAGGTCCTCCTGATGAGGAATTGAGTCATAAAAACATAAGGCAGGGCCTCTGCATCATCATCCCATGGCTCACACTCCAAGTATGGTTGCCATATCACTGCATCCAGATCATCTAATGCCCGCCGCCACCACTCTAACTTCCCTAGGTGGGGCTGACTCATCATGCCCCTATACATGAACATGTATGGCTGATCCACTGCCCGGAATCTCAGACTCACTAGTTGAGTCACTGGTAGGTGCTCCCAAGCCCAAATATGTAGTAGTGTCATGCCCACTGCTAAGGAACCCCTCTTCTGATAAACCACCTCATGGAGCTCCTGGTACAGGTGCGCCAGCATGCACGACCCCCACGCAAATTGGGTCCCCTCGGTCATCATCATCTCGATAACCTGTCCCCACCCCACGGCCAAACCATGTGAGCGCCTATCAAGACACAGTAGTCCTCCCACAATACCTGATAAAACTGCTAGGAGAGGCTCATATAATGTGGCTATCTCCTCCCAGGCAATAGAGCCATCATCAATAAACACGTCCTCATCGAAAATCCTCTGAACTGCAAGAGTCCCCTAGGATCTGTCGTATGTGACTAGCTTTCCCCGAATCAAAATCCGTAGGATGTGCCACACATCCTCTAGGGTCACTGTCATCTCCCCTTGTGCCAGATGGAAGGTACATGTCTCACTGTGCCACCGCTCTGCTAATGCTGTGATCAATATGTGATTCATACGAATCATGGGCATGTGCATCACCTCATATAGTCCCATCACAATAATGCAGTCTATCTCTGCCTGTGTCAATTGATCCTGCAACCCCTGTGTCGCAAGATGTCGCTCACGTAACTGGAACACGCCCAACTCCTCCTGCACATGGACATTCATCAATCACCATCAGTTGTTTTGTTTTCAAATTTTCTTAAGTTTAAAACCTAGACTATCAACAGATACTTTGATCAAGTATCTTCGGGTCTCAACAGGTAAGCAATCATGGCCACCTAGACTTCAACGGACATTTATCCTAACAAATGACCTAAGTCTCATTAGGTTGCTATGGTTCAAAACAACTCCCACTTCACATCGCCAACCATCCATCATTGGCATCAGGAGATTTTTTCTTCATCCACACTCAGGCATCTCTTTATCTTAAAACAAAAGTGCTATTTTACCAACAAAAGTTCTAGTTTCTCAACAATAGTGCTACAACCCTAACAAAAGCGCTCAATTAGCTAGCCAACAATGTTCAAACTGCAAATGCACTAAAACAACTACACAGTAGCGCTAATAAAGTTCAATAGCGCTCAAACAAGCCCTCAAGTGCCCTTATTAATCAATAGCACCTAAACTTGCATACAATAGCGCTACAAAAAAACAAAAGTGCTCAAACAATGGGGCAATAGCACCATTGCGGCATAGTAGCACTAGTTCATGGAGCAAAAGCACCAAAACCGTAGTTCCAATGCTCTTGCTTCGACTCAACTTGGACTCAGCTAAAAACGTATCAAAAATGCATAAAAAATTAAAATTTTGAATTTGCGTACCGCTGGTTCGTAGTCGTCTGGGTGCTGGAACCGTCAGACTCGCTCAAATTTGTGCTCTGCAATCGGTATCAGCATCCTGACTACTGCTCACTCCTCCAAAATGTCCCTATCAGAGCTCTGGTTTCACAGTGGTCGTGGTCACAAATGATCCTTTTTTCATCCCTTTCACCCTATTTATACCCTTCGCCATCACCGTAACTTCCCCCCGCTCACCGCCGTGAACTTCTCGAGCCCCCCATTTCTCCATTTTTTTCCCCCGTTTTCTTCTATTTTTCACCAATATGGCTAACTCCTTCTCTTCTACCACCCTGCCTATTTTCATTCTTTTTCGAGAGATCGTCCGATTTTTCAAAAAAAATTTGGCCTATCTCTCGAGGGGGCATACCACCCATTAAATTTACATTTCATGGGGCATTTCTTCACACCAGTTTTTCTTTCTTTGAAATGACGCGATAAACCGCACCGTCTCAAAGAGGGGCAAATGTAGTCACACAAATCTGTCCATCTTAATTAAATAAATATTCGCTATTTATTTGATTAAAAATCCACTAGCCATCAGTTAATTAAATTAATATTTAATTAATTCATTCCCAAACATTCTTCTATTAATTAAATAAATTATTCAATTTATTTTAATTAATTCATTAAATCAAATTCACAATCAATTGAATAAATAAAATCTATTTATTTAATTAGATCCCCCTATTCCTCTTTTAAATAAATTAAATAAAAACATTTATTTAAATCATTATCCCCCCCCACTTGCATTTTCCTACAAATACAACTTGCACACATTTATTGAAAATAAATGAATTTTTATTTTAATAAAATCCTATTTTCCCTCACCCACCAAATCCAATTTCAAAATCTAATCCCCTTCTAGATTCTTCTAACCCCTTCCTAATCAGCCTAATCCATCCCCTAATTATTGTCACATTCCTAGGCAAAATGGAGTCACTTCTCAAAGACTCCAAAGTCTTTGAAAAATATTTAATGCTTTGTGTGTTCAACAAATTAACCCCCAAAGTCTTCCAAGACCACTAATGGCTCTTACATGACCATTTATGGCTCTTACATAACCATTTATGGTTATTTCAAACTTGTCCCCCCAAACATTTATTGTTTTGACCATATTCATCCATTTCACATTTGCACAAGAGTTTATCCATTGGATAAAAGATTTATTCTTTGAATAAAGAGTTTGTTCATTCAACCAACCTTGACCTTAACTGCCAAAGTCATATCAAGCATTTAATGCTTATTCCCTCCCCTCTCAACCTATCTCACATTGACACTTGTCATCCTGGGATTGGGTTGAAAGCCCTCACATGGATTTGAAATCATTCAATCTTGGCCCTTTAAGATTACTCAATCTCAACCATCCATTGCTTCATTTTTCCTATAAATAGAGCCCATTTTTTCATAATCCAAATCCTGAAAACTTGTATGCATTTAATCTATAGGCATTTTTAGAGAGCATTTAGCAGAGTAAACTCATGTATTGTCATTTTGGTTAAAATAAATCATTTTAACATCAATAGCTTAATATTAGCTTTTCATTTTACATTTGGAGCACAATACTACAATCTCAATCCTCCATAAGCATCCATAGTGCAAAAAGCTGTTGAGAGCTACAATATTTTGGAACTTGGAGAGGAGAGGAACAAGGCAGAAGGAGCTAAGAACATGCTAAGAGGCATTTGGAGATGCCTCATTATCTTTGTTTCATTAGTTAGATATATTAGCATGATTTTAGTGTCTCTCTTGATATGCCTGTTTAGATTAGTTTTTGATTGAATAACACTAACGGTTTCTTGTGTGTTTTGTGTTGTTTCTCTTAGACTAACCTTGTCCATTTTGCAGGGCATCAATGGGCATTTCTTTATCAAGTAGGTTAAGTGTGTTAGATGTATCGGAGAGGGTTAAGACGTTGTGGTGAAGGTTGTTAATGGTACTCTCCCTGTCAGAATTAGGCGTAGGATGAGACGTAGGGTCAGTGGAAGGTGTTTCCAGTTCAGGAACCCAAGTGGTCTTTATCTATGCTTCTTCATAAACAGGGATGTCATTGCATGCTGGAGGTAGTGATGTGTCTTCCTCATCTGAAGTGTTACGCTGTACAGAATGAAATTTCCACTAATGTGAGTCGGTCTCTGAGTCACTTTCCAGCATCCGATTACTATACCATACTGGGATGTCCTTTGAGTTAAATACTGCAGGTGTGATTGGTTGATGTACCTTTGTAGTGATCGATGCTGCAAAAAGGTCGATGGGGATTAAGGAATCCAATATGGGGAATATTGGTAGTGTTGACTCAGTTGCTTCTGCTGGTACTGCTGGTGCCATAGATGCTGCTGCGGGTTCTGATACAGTTGCTGCTGCTAATGGTACTATTGATGTGATGGCTGCTGTGGATGGGATTACTAGTTCAATTGGTGGGATGATTGGCATTGTAGATGGTGGTGTTGGGATTTTGAGCCTTGGTGGGGCAGTTGTGATGGTGTTTGATGTTGCTTTGATAATGAAAGGTGTCCTTTTTGCAGTAGGCTGGCATAATGGTTTGCTGGGTTTTCCTTTGAATTTGAGTTTAGGAAAGATCTCTTTTTCAAAGCCTAGGCCTATATTACCTTTGGGCTTGAATTCCGGCAGTAGAGGCTCATGTCGTCCTTGTTTGCAATATCCCAAAGCACTCTGACCATCATATCCCATTCATTGCATAATGCGGAGACCTTTGCCATACTAATCTGTAGGAAGGTTAACTTGTGGTATATCAGTGGTAATGGGATCTTTATAGATCCATTCCACTAAGTCCTCATCTTGGGTTTCTTCTTCTTGACTCTTTCCAAGGATGAAAGGCATTAAAGCACATGTTGGCATGATTAGTGGTTGCTGGAGTAACTACTGTAGTTTACCATGTGTTCTAGGAGAAGTGGGCATTTGTCCCACACAAAAGAGTTGACTCAAGTTGTATTCCCTAGGACCTTCCTCTACTATTTTCATCTTAAGCTTTTTTTGCTTTGGTATAGTGGTGTTTGAACTGGTAGGAGAGGCAGGACTTATATATGATGTGGAGGAAATGGCTTCTCTATTATTAGGAATGGTAATCTCTGGTTGATGGCTGATATTATGGCAATATGCAAAGGGACTTGCATCACCTAGGATTGTGATCTCTACACCGTTATGTGGGAACTTGATACATTGATGGTAGGTAGATGGAACGACTTGCATGGCATGTATCCAAGGTCTTCCTAACAATAGATTGTATGGCAGAGGAAGGTCCAGAACCTGACAAATGATGTGTTTTACCATAGGGCCTACTCGGATTGGTAGTACCACAACTCCTTTGGATGAACGCTCCACATCGTCATAGGTTTTGATTGTGATCTTCTTGTGAGGATCCATTAATTCTATGGCATATCCCAATGCTATGACCAACTGTAGGGTACAAATATTCAGGCCTGCTCCATTATCGATCAAGACTTGCTTGATCCTATGCTGGTTGATAAAGCCTTCAATGTGTAGCGAAGCGTTATGAGGTTGCTGGAAGGAAGAGTTGTCACTTTCAGAATAAGTGAGACAAGGTGATGACTTTAGAATTCCAACCATAGCTTGAAATTGGTCTATATTCAGGTTTGCAGGGCCTGACACCTCTTGGAGTGCTTGATCCAAGATTGTTTTATGAGATGGCGATAGGCGCAATAGCTCTAAAATGGATATAAGCGTAGGCATTTTGTCTAATTGTTCCACAAGATTGTACGACTTTGGGATGGAGGTGGTGCCTTATGGAGTTGCTTTTATGGTGACCTTGCCACGTCGTGTAACAACATTGCAATTGGAGTTGGGATTTTTGATGGTTATAGTTGCAACTTGTTCACTAGCATCATACAGATGATTTACAATGTAATTATATGCAGCCTGCGTATAATCTGTGGTATCAGTGCCTCACCTGGAAGTGGAAGGACCCCTTTGATCTTGTGATGGAAGTGGATTTTTGAACATCAGATGATCATTGTTTGTTGTTTTTGGGTCATGTCCTCTTAATTTCAATTTCACTTCGGTCAATAAGATCCTGAATAAGATCTTTCAATCGATGATAATTACTTGTCTTGTGTCCTCTCCCTTGGTGGAAATCACAATGTTCAGTATCTCACCACCATGCGGGTTTGACCTGAGGCTTATAGTTTGATGTTTTAGGTAAAGTGACCAAACTTTGAGAAATGAGTTGTCGCAATACTGTTTCAATGGGTTCCCCTAAGGGAGTGTATGTTCATTTTTGTTTTTGTTGACGAGGTCTTGGTTCATCATGAGATGTGATGCGACCTTGATTGGAAGGAACATTTGTGTTATTCTGAGGTGGAGGATTATGTCTTGCAAATCGAACCACAGGTTGTGCACTTTTTATAGTCCTGGCATCCACAACCCCATCGTTGACGATATTCTTATTTTTGTTCCAGAAGCTTGGTTTATCACTATTGAAGCATGGGCAAGGACTATCCTTTGGTTCATTATAGATTCTGATAAGTCCTTTCTTGATGAGTGCCCGTTCACATTTCAAACCCTTGGTGATCATATCATTAAAAGAGTCTGTGTCTTTGACATCTAGGTGAAATTCCATTTCTTCGTTTAAGTTGGAAATGAATATTTCCACTAGTTCTCGTCCAGGTAATTGAAGAGAACGTCTTCTAGACATTTGACGCCATCATTGCAGGAATACTAAGAATAGTTCACCTGGTTTTTGTTTAGTATTGCACAGATCAACCATGGTGATGTCGCATTCAATGTTATGAGAATAATGTGCCAAGAACTTTTGGATTAGCTCTTCAAAGGTCCTAATACCACCTGGTAGTCAGGAAAACCATGATGTGGTTGTTCCTCCCAAGCTTTGGGGAAAAAGTCGCATTAGGTATGTGTCCTCATATGCCACTTCGAGGCAAGAAGAATGAAATTCTCTGACATGATCGCGAGGATCTCCCTTTCCTCTATATTTTTTGAATTTGGGTGTTTCGAATCCTCATGGAAAGGGTGGCATGTAAAGATTTTGATCAAAGGGGTAAGGACAGATGTCTTTGAGTGAGAATTGGTTAGTCTTTACACCACTATGAAGTTGTTGGGTGAGATTTTTGACTTGTTACCGCAACATCTCCATTTCATTTGGAGGAGGAGGTGGTGGGTTACCTCGAGGAATGTTATATCTGATGGGTTGTCTCCCTCTTTCTTCTTCATGGTGACTTTGTTGTTTTGATGCTTGTTTTAATTAGGCAAGACCAAAGTTAGAGGGGAGCTTGGCTCCTTCTTGAGCGAGCTTTAAAAAGTGAGCATCCGCATTGCTCCTGAGTATTTCATCAAAAAGTCGATTAAAGAGGGGGTTGTGTTGAGTCCTTTCTATGGTTGCAGGAGTAGTAGTACTTGGGTTTTCGTCATTTGCATTTCCTCCAAGTGCTTCTTGAAATTCATTGAAATTTTCCTCTTCTTCTTCTTCTTCAATTTCTATTTCTCGTTGCCTTGACTGTGATCGGGTTTGGGCCATTTTGTTTACAAGCTTTTGTTGAAGTTGAGTGAAAATGATGATGAGTTGTTGATGAAATGAAAGATTGATGGTTGGTGAAGTGTTTTGCATATGGATCTCTAACACTTAAAGGTGGATGTGACAAAAATTCTTTCTGGAATTGCTTGTTGTGTTTGATAAGGTTTGATGTGATAAGGTGTAGAGAAATCTAAGATGTGTTACAGATTTAACTACCTAGTAATGAGAGGATTCACTCATGAACTAGTTTTAACCTACGTAGATGTGTCTCTTAGGATGAGCTTATCCTAGATGTAGAAACAATCTAAAAAGTGATGTGATGCATTTGATATAAGCAATATCTAAAAAGAGAACTTGGGACAAGAACCTCTTAATGTTTTGAGAGTTGGAAATGGATTGATGATGAAGCGATGATGTATGAGTAAGATAGTGGATGAAAATGTTTTTAACTTCAATAAAATCTTTGTGTCACAAATGGGACAAACTCTACCTCTTCCCTTTCGGGTGTTGGTGGTATTTCTCAAGCTACATTGTATGTGATACAGACGTTTGAGAAAAAGTTGGGATTAATCTTACCTCGGTTTTTGTGATATCTCAAAGCTCTATATTGCATAAAAGCTCTGCGGCTCAATGACTCTAAATCAAATTGATTTGTTTTGCCTTGAAGGTAGAGATGCATGTGACGCAGAAAAACTCTATGGGAGACAAAGATTTGTCTATTTATATAGAAGAATTTCCTCCTTTTGATCAAAGCCTTTGAGCTCAATGGTCTTCTTTTCAAGTTGATATTTTGATGACATTTCTTCTTTCGTAAGATGTGAAGAATGGTCATAAAGTTTGATTCTTTGTTGTTTGCACTTTGTTTTTGATATTTTTGGTTGTTTGGAAAGATGTTTGGTTGGATGAATACTTTGTTTTTGGAATTGATTTTTCTTTTGATGTTTCCTTGACAAGAAAACAAAGCAAGCACACAAACACAAGAATGTTGCCTAAAAGACACAAATGAGTATGGGTCTAGATCAACCCAATCCTTGGACTTTTATATGACCCTTCCTTTAGATGTATTTTAAGGTGTATTTCCAAAGCCTGAAGTCGGCTCAATTTGCACTTGGTTTTGACTAAAATGAAAACACTTCAAACACTTTTTATCCCTAAGGTCAAATGGCCAGTTGTGATAAATTTAGCCCACATCTTGATATTTCTTCGACTTTGGTACTACATACCTTATGAATCCCACCGTGGCAGGTAAGGATTTGATATACTAAGTCTTGCACGAGCATAACAAATAGATGATCCCTATGATGGGGGAGTCACCACTTTTATCAAGCCACAAGTGACTTTTCAAAAAGCTATGTTTCTACTTAAGGAAATATGTATGGTGAGTATCTTGGGAGCAAAACCATCTATGCTCTTGCACTAAATTATATCGCAAATATCCTCAATCAATAGAACGGGTGGGCTACTACTTAAAGGTGTTTAGTCATGTTCGATGTTTTTGGACATAAGTTCATTCTGCAGTGACTCACTTAAGAGCCTTGTAACTAGTGGTGGGGCCCATTTGTCCTTTCGGCTAGTTACATTGTAGGAACAGCTATACCCAAGGCTACAACTTTCACTCTCACCTGATTTTTATAGCGGCTCGAAGGATTTACTACGTGAGGTTGTTCCCAAGAGTGATGTGTCTCTTGGCAGGCCTCTCTTAAAAAGATAATTTCTTTTGGAGCGTTACTAACACTTTTCTCTTGCACCTAGGACCATGAAAGCCAAGGGAGAGGATAGTGTGTGTTAGAAGTGGGACCACTCGACCAACTTTTTGCACAAGTCTGCCAAGCACAAAAAAAACACTTGTTCTTTTTAATTTGCCATTGCAATGTGATCTAACTATTTGGAGATGTTGCTCCAACATTCATGGTGTTCTTTTTAACTTCAAATGCAAAGGTTTGAGTAAACTAGAATTTTGAAAATCCTGGTCAACTGAACTTGAAGCACGTATGCATGAAGAAAAATTGCTTTGCAAAAAGTTTTAAACAAGTTGATTGTGTATTTTATGTGCACCAAAAATTGAAGTGTGGATTGTAAATTCTTTAGTTTGATGCAAGAAAATGGAAGTGTTGATTTTAAGCACCAAATAAAGTGTGTTTCCTAACTTGCAAGAAAACAAATTTTGTTTTGTTCAGTTTTAATGCACCAAAGAAACAAGTGATCCTAACTAGAAAGCAAGGGAAAGTTTGTTTGTTCAAGTTTTAAAACACCAAAATAAAGTTTCTTGATTTTAAAAAGGTGAGTTTTTAAACCTGCACAAACAACAACCATTTAGTAAAATCCATATCTAAGGGGGGCTTCCATAAACCTAAATTTTTTTACTTTTTCGGTTACAAGGTCTTTTTTACAATGTTTTGTTACAATAGCGCTAGTCTGTGTTTGAACAGAAGAGCTATTTAACACAAATGCGCTAAAAAAAAAAGAAAGACAAAGAAGGCAAAAGCACTTAAACAGGTTCAAAAGCGCCAAAACAGGGTCAAAAGTGCTCAAACCATGTCAATAGTGCTAATCTTGATACAATAGCACTATTGTAAGAACAATAATGCTAGAACAACAAGTATCAATAGTGCTATAACATGATCAATAGCGCTAAAGCACAACCTGTGTGACAATTTCAACATTCAAACATGTTATTGGTTAAAAAAAATGATCTCTTATGTGTTTGGATTCACGTCGGGTTCACCAAATGATGCTCTCCAAGATGGACAAGGTTAGCAAATGACAAACAATAGAAGAGACAAGAAATCATTAGTGTTAGTTAACCAAAAGCTAATCTAAACAGGCATATCAAAAGAGATACTAAGAACATGAAAAAATATTTAACTAAAGAAGCGGATATGATGAGGCATCTCCAAATGCCTCCTAACATGCTCTTGGTTTCTTCTCCTTTGTTCCTCTCCTCTCTAAATTCCAAAATAGTGTAGCTCTCAACAACTTTTTGCACTATGGATGCTTATGGAGGATTGAGATTTGAGTATTTTGCTCCAAATGTAAAATGAAAAGCTAAAACACTAGATGCTATTAAAAATGATTGATTTTAACCAAAATAACAAGATATTAGTTTGCTATGCTAAATGCTCTCTAAAATGCCTATAGGTTAAATGCATACAAGTTTTTAGGATCTGGTTTATGAAGAAATGGGCTCTATTTATAGGAAAAATGGAGCAATAGATGGTTGAGATTGAGCAATCTCAACAAGGGTCAGGATTGAATGATTTTCAATCCATGTGAGGGCTTTCAACCCAATCCCAGGATGACAAGTGTCAGTGTGAGATAGGTTGAGAGGAGAGGGAATAAGCATTAAATGCTTGACATGACCTTCGGAGTTAAGGTCAAGGTTAGTTGAATGAATAAACTCTTTATTCAAAGAATAAAGCTTTTATCCAATGGATAAACTCTTGTGCAAAGGCAAAAGGGATAAACATGGTCAAAGCAATAAATGCTTGGGGAGACCAGTTGAAATAACCATAAATGGTTATGTAAGAGCCATAAATGGTCATGTAAGAGCCATTAGTGGTTTTGGAAGACTTTGGAGGTTAAATTATTGAACACACAAAGCATTAAATGCTTTTCAAAGACTTTTTGAAGTCTTTGAGAAGTGACTCCATTTTACTTAGGAATGTGACAATAATTAGGGGATGGATTAGGCTAATTAGGAAGGGGTTAGAAGAATCTAGAAGGGGATTAGATTTGCAAGTGGATTTGGTGGGTGAGGGAAAATAGGATTTTTTATTTAAAATAAATTAATTTGTTTCAATAAATGTGTACAAGTTGCATTTGTAGGAAAATGCAAGTGGGGGGGGGGGATAATGATTTAAATAAATGTTTAATTTAATTTATTTAAAAGAGGAATAGGGGGATTTTAATTAAATAAATAGATTTTATTTATTTAATTGATTTGTGAACTTGGTTTTAATGAATTAATTAAAGTAAATTGAATAATTTACTTAATTAATAGGAGAATGTTTTGAAGATGAATTAATTAAATATTAATTAATTAACTCATGGCTAGTGTATTTTTAATCAAATAAATAGCAAATATTTATTTAATTAAGCTGGACAGATTTTTGTGACTACACTTCCTAAAGATGTTCATATTTGAAAAATCATCACCTCTTATGATAAGGAGCCCCAAATGAAGTTAACTACTAGTGCCATAGGGTGAGGAGCAACATGAAGGGTGAAGGGAATTCTAAGGCACTACTTCTTCACCAAGGAAGAGTGCAAGGTCAGTTGTAAGATCTATGAAAGCCCTATCATATTGGTCTTCAACAAATGTTTTAAATGCTTTACATTTTCCAAGAGAATGAGAATAAATACGATGAAAAAGACATATTCATTACCTTCCTTATGCTTAGAATTATGATTAAATTTAATGAAAGGAAAGACAACATTCTTATCATACTTCAATCTCCAAAAGATTCTAGTAGCTAATTTCTCGTGGTCATCAATGGGATTAAGTAGATTGTCTCTTGATATGTAGGACAAGGGTTATAAGAAGAAGATAAATTGTCATATGTGATTTTAATAATTCCATTATCAACTAGTTGTTTTATACTTTTTTGGAAATCTAGACAATCATTAGCATGATGGTCATGAGTTTGATGATATGAATAAAAATGAGTGTTTGATGAAGAAGCACCCTTAGATAAACAATAGGTTCTATGTCTTGCAAGATAATCCTTACAGCTTTAAATTCTAAGGAGATCATCCATAGGTGCCCTAGACCTTTGGTACTAATTTGTGCAGGAGGGTTTATAGGGACTCTAATTCCTTGTTCAAATTTTCCAAGTCCTTATCCTCTAAAACCTTGTTTGGATATTATGTTATAGCCATTCCTATAAGAAATTTTTAATTAGGAACAAGGAGGAACATTATAATGAATTTATTTAAAATTTGTAACATAAGTTTAATTAGAAGGAACAAATGGAAAAGTAGATGAATAAGGAATATCTTGTGTAGGGAGATTTTCCTTTCTATCATCATGCATATCGTCTTTGATGGGTTGGGAAGAAAGATCCTTATCATCTAAGGCCTCATATTTACTTAATTTGTTGTCAGGAGATAGATCATGAATGAAATGAATAACATCTTCTTCTCTACAAATGTTTTGATGATTAAGGTAGGCTCTAAGAGAATAAGGAGGAATTAGAGAGATTGAAACACCAATATTTTAATCTTACCCCCCTTGCACTAGGGTATGAGAAGAAGATGATGGCATGTTTCTCTTCAATTATTTCTCTCCATTAGAGATATCATTGATAGGAGTATTATCTCTTTCTACATTCACATTAGATACCCTGGGAGAGGTACAAGTATTAGGTTTTTCATTAGTATATCTAGGATTAAGATGTACAAAAGCTTTGATTTGATCTACATATGTAATGAATTTTCCTAAAAATATCACCATAACACAACATGCATCATGGATAAAATATTTGAGATTGAAAAGATTAATAGGAAGCAATCTGAAAATTTTAAAAATGTAATATCCCAAAGTGCTACAAAATGGAAAGAAGCAATGTGAAGTGAAAGAAATCATTATCCAACACATGATTATGATAAATATAAGTGAAAATCGATGAAAGAATATGTGAAATGGGAAATAAATAAGATCTATTAAGTATCATTATGAATGTTTAAAATCAGATTTGAAAATAGAAGTTATGAATTATGCAGCCCACAAATCAAATTAACCAAATAAATTAGGGTTTTCGTGAATTTAACCTCTAAATTTATGTAATTTAATTGAAAATAAGATCAATGAGTTCAAAATTGAAAATTAAAATGCTCACCAATCAAATCTAAAATAATTAATTGAAATTAGATAACCTACAAGTTCAATTTTAGAATTATAAATTAGGGTTTGTGTGAGTTCAACCTCTAAATTTATGTAATTCAATTGGAAATTAAACTCTTAAATGTAAATTGAAATTTGTTAATGCATAAACCATCAGATTTGAGAACATAAATCAGAAATAAGCGTGTAAGATGTTGAGTTCACCAAACTGTAAAGGTGAAAAATAAGGACTTCCACCACTAGATATAGTAAAACCACTAAGTTTTGCTTCATGGACCAATTACATTAGGGAAATATAGGAATTTGATCGATCTAAATCTAATAGATCTAGATTATAGTAAACTTTTAGTGGTTTTAGATGTGCCTCTTCTTTCCCTTGAGTTGAATTTGATTTAAATTTGAAGATGCTGAAATTAGGTTAAATATGTGTAATTTGAAGGAATTATGCATAAACAATGAGCTATAGTCATCAAATAGAGCCACAAACATGGATCTTAGCAATATGTGAATGTTTGGATCTATTCTTAGAAGGCTGAAGTAAATTATCAAGACCAAAATGCCCATCGCTCTAGTCCTCCAAACTTCTTGTCATCTAAAAGGGAACTTTTTCATCTTTACGAATAATGTTGATCTTGAAAATTATAACTCTATACCTATTTCCCACACATAGAAAGAAAGGGGAAATTATTGGGAATAGGGGTTTGCCTAATTCAAACCTTGGTTTAGGAATTAACCTTGAATGAAATAATGTGAATACTAAAATAAATAATGGAAAGATATACCTCAAATCTACAATTATTGATGATGATGCTTTGCTTTTTGAATGTAATCACATGTGTATGAAATGGCATGAACTTGACAAAAACCTAATTATGCACACATGCTTGCATATGAATGATGCAATTTTGCTCCACAATGGTTGACTCAAGAATATGTAGCCTTGAAGACCTCTGAAGAGTGATTGATGATGAATGTTTCACGAATGCAAGAATGCCTGAGGATAGATACTTAGAGTGAATATATTAAATTAGGTTGATCAAATATGTTTATATAGGGGTATCTATGTCATTTATCGATTAGGCCGACCTCCAATGGTCATGCAGATCCATATAATTGAATTCCCACTAGAGAGATAAGACCCTTGCCCTTTTTCAAAATTAGGGCCAACTAAGAGGGAATAGGGCGTTGGGTGCCTTGGTCCTTCTTAGAAAGGGATAACAATTAATCCCTAGGGAATTCCAAGAAGTCCACCAGTGGGTGCACATGGTATCAAAACTGGAGATAAGAAACAAAGTGGATCTAGATTGACAATGAGGATAAGACACACTAAAGTAGGGGCACCAACACAAGGTCTAAATTGGATCAGTGACAATTCACGATGCTACAATTACCTTCATGTGTTTAAAAAATGTTGACACCTTGGTGTTACATAGGACTCTTGGATTTTTTCATTGAGGTGTTATTATGCTTTGTCATTTTACAAGATGGTTTTGTTGTTATGTCATGATAAAATCTGATTGTACATTAGAGTTGGCAGGACAAAGGCACTCTTAGGATCTTGATATGTTCATTGGAGTTTGTGATATTATTTTAAGGATATGTGAGATCAATGTCATGTTGTTTTTTTTAATTCCTAACTTGGAGCTTTGACAATGATCTCGTTGCTTCTCTTGGTACTAATTACATTGATCATTTTCTCGGTATCTTCATGATAGGGTTTGTTGTATTTGGATATTGGTATGGATTGATCAATTGTAGCACTCATAGATACTAGGATACATATTTGAGATGGATAATCTTTGATGATATTTCAATAGGAAATCCCAAGGAGTCTACACCTTGGTTGTATGTGAGTTCAAGATGAACTTATGAGGATATTTTTCTTGGATGAGTCATGATGAATTATATATATTGGAGGAGAATTCTATTTCTCCACTTTTGGTCTACTTGATGGATAATTATCTAAGAAGTATTGGCCATTCTTGTTTTAATGTGCATTATGTTTGATGTTTTATCTTCTCATACATATGGATCATGATCTATGGTTTTCTAGTTTTGGATGGTTCATTTGAGGAGAGTTGGCATGCTTATCTCCTTATGAAATGTGATTTCATTCATTGATGTTGAATTTAGGATATGTTATTGGGAATATTACCTTAGTTTGGGAATATATTTGGTTTGATCTTTCTTTGGTTTGAGATGCATACTTATTGGTCATTGTTAGATGTGGATATTTTTTTTCTCTTTGGGGTTTTATGGAGAAAATCATACTGATCACAGCTTAGAATTCAAAGGTGTGTGTAGGACATGCTACAATTTTTTTTTTCTTTGTATCTCTTTGGTCTTGTTCTTCTTCTTTCTAGATAGTTTTATTGACATGATATTAGGTTTGAGTCCTTGTGTAGAGTTGTGGTGGGTACTATATTTTTGGTGATTATTTGTTACTTGTACTTCATTTTTTTTGGTGACAACTTGGAGGTTCTTCAATCTATTTTTATTGTTGAGTGTGAACAACTTATGAGAGTTATGTAGACTTAAATGGTGATAATTTATTTGCAACATATTATTTTGCAAGTTTTGTATATCTTTGTGGATGTTCCTTGGTAATACATGATTTTTATTACACCTTCTATGTGATGTTATTGGTGGACATCATATGCCTTGATCATGTTTTAAATTTGATATTACCTATGCAATGGGAGTTCCTAGATGCACATGTTATTCATTGATAGGTTTGACACTTGGAATTTTTGATTGTATGATATATTTTTTATATGTTGATGGTAGAGGTTCACTTGTTATGAGTTGTATAGCTTTGAGGTATGGATAGTTGGATGTGTTAGAATTTTTTGTGGGTGTTATTTTAGCTATAGTGATTATATGTTGGTATTGAGTGTTTATGTCAGGATATCAGTTGAGGCAAGATTTATTCTTCTATTTGATACTTAGTGTGGCATCACTTTGGGTAGCTTCTTATCTTTGTGCATTGGCATGAAGGATGATGAGAGAATTCATGCTTATGCTATTTCTCACCTTTTTCTTGTTGAAATATCTTAATTCCAGAGAACATGGAGAACTTTGGTTCCTTGATCGTATATGTGGTTATAGTGATTGTAGACACATAAAAATGACTTCTAAATTAAATAAATATCTAATATTTATTTAATTCACTAACAATTATTCTATTAATTAAATCATGTTTAACTAATTCACCCCCTTCCTCTATTGATTAAATAAATTATTCAATTTATTTAATTAAATTCATAGCCAAATTCTAGCTTTTAATTAAATAAATCTTCCCCATTTAATTAAATTTGCATTTAAATAAATCAATATTTATTTAAATAAACCCAATGCAAGTTGCAACCCACTTTTTGAATTAAATTAATTTTATTTTAATTAAATCCTAAAAATCCCCCCACTTGCATTCTCCTACAAAATCCATTTGCATTCCTAAACCCCTTCTAGATTCTTCTAATCACTTCCCATTTTCCTAATTACCCCTTAAACATTTGCACATTCCTTAAGAAAAGGGTCACTTAGAAAGGCCTCCAAAGTCTTCATAAACCATTAAAGGCTTTATGTGTTCAACAAGTTAACCTCTAATGTCTTCAATAACCATTAATGGTTAACTCAAACTCAACCCTTGGTTAGAGACTTGAATTCTAACTTAACCATCCTTTAACCCATGGGTCTCTTCAAGCATTCATTTCTTCGATCATGGTCATCCCTTTAACCCTTGTACATTCTTGATCCTTTTAATTAAAGGATTATCCACTAACTCAACCCTAACCATACCCCTAGGGTAACCACCATGTCTTCTTAGGAATTTATTGCATCTTCTCTCTCCTCTGAAGCCATCTCATATTGACAATTGTCACCATTTCATTGGTGAAAATTGTAAACATGGATTGAGGATCATTCAATCCAAATTAGAAAATAATTATATCGTCTTGACAAAGATTATTTTCTCTATTGCATCATATTTTTTTTCAAAATTTTTAAATAAATTTTAGTATTTTTCCCTGACAAGATAATCAACCTTATATTTTAGTGTTGATGACCTACATTCAATAACAATAAAATATAAAAACTAATTAAAATATGAAAAGATATATATTTTGAAAAATTCACTTATAGATATTTAAAAGGGTATTTTTACATTTCAAAAAAAAAAATTATTTATAAGAGTAGGAGTTGTTGAAACATAGAGTTTTTTTATTTTTTATTTTTTTAGGTAATTAGACCAAAAGTGGTATAAAATATACATTTAGTAGACACTTCCAATTGGAAAATTTGTGGCCCATATATAATTTAGCTATAATGAATCTATATAGACCATATGTTTGACAAAAAATAAATTTTAATTATAATTACTTAAATTCACTTGTGCTGATAAGTTGGCTTGAAACGTGACACAATTTTGTGCTTTTACCCAAGCCACACTTCTTTTACAAAGTAACAAAGAATAAGACATATTAGTCAATTTTTGAGTCTTGATTTTCTTGCAAAAAGCTTCTAGATTTTTTCTCAAGGATCAACGTTGCATTTTGTGATTCAACATTTCATTTTGTTGACTAGGTTTTATTTCCAAAAGATTCCAAAAAGTTCAAACATTGTGATTTTTCTTGGCTTAAAAAGAACAATTCATCATTGCTATCTTGGGTAAAATAAACACCATGATTGTTGGAGAAAAATCTCCAAGTAGTAATTAGACCACTTTGTGATATTGGGATAAAAAAGAACAAAATTGTTTACCATGCTTTGAAAGTGATAGGTATATGCTCCCCCATTAATTGGGCGATCAAAAAGCCAAACTCACTTTTTTTTATTTCTTTCCTTTCTTGCAATTATGATAAATCCTTTAGTAGGTCTGCCCTCTCAAGAAGCCCATAAGGTCGGTGAGAGGGGAATGCCCTAAGTGGGGAACGACTAATGACAAGTATTCCAACCCACTATACTCAAATGTGGATGTGATGAAAATCATGTCCAATGGTTTTTGTCACTAATTAGCCTTCCCCAATATCCTTGAGATATGTAAAGCCTTTGTTCTAAAGTTTGGGAAGCCTTTCGAGAGAGTTTATCATTGAAGACCGAATAAAAGCCTTACTAAAAAGCTCTAGGAGTAGAAGCCTTGCCGAGTCAGTATCCAAACATTTCTAAAATCATAGTGCAAGGGTGGGGAATAATCCACCCCCAATACACTCACCATACATCTCCCAAGAAAATAATCCAATTGAGAAGCAATTCTCTTTAGTTCAACTTTTGGCAAAAGGCAAAAAAATGAGTGCACCTTAGGGTGTGACACGACTGTTTAAGCTGAAAGAGTATCAAAATGTGAGCTATTGATATTTTTAATGATCATTGAGATTAAAGAGTTTGCTTGATGTGTTTTTTTTGTTCAAACCATTGAAAACAAACAAGGATTTGAAAAGATCCTATTAAATATACACTCATTGTTTAGATTTCAGGCGAAAAACAAACTGTGTTATTACTTGCTCCTATGTTTTTAAATCATTTTTTAGAAGATCATCCATCAAACAAACAAATTTTTTAAAAACACAATTCAAGTTTATCAAAATTTTAAACATCAAGGTAGTTTAGCACATAAACAGTTTATATTAGCACTTTTGACCATCAGTGTAGTGCATCTAACCCATTTAGTATCACGTTAGAAGTAAACATCAATGCATATAGTGCACATAATCATGCGTAAGGTCCCTATCAGATTTTCAAAATATCAATTGTTTAAAATAGTCATCTTAGCGCATGCTCGGGAAACTTTAGCGCATTCATAGGATAGCTTGGTGCATAGAAGGAATGTGATAGGTCATTTGAATCATATTTTAGCACGCCCTTTGTCTATTTTAGCACATCCTAAAAAAACTACCTCAGACAGAGAGTAGATTAGAAACTTTTTTGGAAAAATAAAAAAAAATTCAAATACCCTTTTTTGAGTTGTTCTTTTTCAGTCATCAAAACAATCAGTTTCAGCTTCGGAAAACCAAGTTATCACAAGTGTTAATTTTCAACTAATCTTAGATCAATCAAAAAGGAGTGCAATTATCATTATGATCTTTAGTCGAGTTTCATTTGTCAGGATGCATCATCCTTCATCACAAAACAAAGCTTAAAATCATATTACCTTAGTCTTATGAATTGGAAGTATCTTTCCTATTTTGACTTAGTTATCATCTCATCCAATTAGCACTCATGATAATGATCAAAATTTAAAATCTTCACTTGTATGACCATTCCTCATCAATCAAGGAAAATAAAACTTAGTCAAAAGGCAATTCTCAAAAGGAGAAGATTTCTCTACTTAAATTGCAAACTCTTGCTAAAATGTTGAACATTCCTACACCAATTTTTTATTTATTTACATGGTCATGGAATTGAATTTGATGAAGAATCTCTAAAAACTCGTTCATTTGAACAAAGATCCGCATTATCATAAAATCTCAATAAAAGTGGGAAAATCAACTTGTCTTATTTACCTCAACAACAAATCACATACTGAGTCACAATTAGATCATTCACATGCCCATTTTAACTAGAGCTAAAAAACTTAAGGTGAACGAGGTAGAAATTTCATCAATTATGGGAGGGAGAGAAGAAAATCCCTTTTATAGTTAGTATTGAGATACTGAGGAGATAACAAATGAGCTAATTTAGGAAGCTCAACAAATTCCCAATTTCCAAAAATTCATGGAAAAGCTTATAGAAAAAGATCCAGAGAAATACTTTATAATGCTAGAAAGTCAGGGTACTAAAATACCGACTGATTTTGATGTGAACCAACTCAAAAAAAATACAAGAAAGAAGAAGTTGAGTCAAGTACCAATAATAAAAATCCATTGAATGCCTTAACACAAAAAATTCAAGATCTCCAACAACAACTGCAAGATATGCAGAGAGGAACAACAAGGAGATATTCCTTAGATGATATTTCTCCTTATCCATTCGATAGAAGCTTAAACATGATACCATTTCCACCAAACTATGAAATTTTGAAATATGACAAGTATAATGGTAAAACCGACCCATGGGATCACATAAGGGAATTTTACACCATGAGTCTATAATTTACACACAATGACACTTATTTGATGAGATTATTTCCATGAAGCTTAGGTGGACAAACTGTGGAATGGTTATCAAAACTTACACCCAATATTAGATCATTTTAAGAGTTGGTGAATAAATTTATATCACAATACTCTTACAACATCTAGCATGAGATAACCATGCTCAATCTTTGCAATACAAAGCAAAAAAATGGTGAGACATTCCTTACCTTTCTACAAAGGTGGAGATGATTGTTTGCTAGATATTCTCGTCTAGTACCTAAAAGGGAAAGATGGATATCTTCATTGAAAACCTAAATAGCGAGATGAGTTATCAAATCCAGTTGCAATGTCTACCAAGTTTCAACAAATTAATCAATAATGGTATCAAAATTGAGGATACCTTGGTCAAAAAAGGGATATTAAAATTTTCTAAGGCACCAATTTTTCTAACAATTATAACAATAGAAATGCCAACAACAATACTGTCAAATCAAAATTTTGGATGAGAAATAAAAACATCGTTAATGCTGGTATACTTGATGCCCATAATGTGAAATCCAAACAACTTGTCTTGAACTTATAAGGAAATCATACACTAGCAAACAATCTAGAAAACAAACCCAAACCAACCCCTACACCATATCAAATAAAATTGACACCTTTGGGGCAATCACTCGAGTCAGCATTGAGAGAGCTCCTAGCAAACAAACTCATAACGTTGCCTGATACATGATAATTTGAACTACAAGTTAAACCATAATGGTGGAATGATGTACATCGTTCTGAATATCATAGAAGCAAAGGTCATAGAACTAATGACTGCCAAATATTGAAAAACCTAGTTCAAGATCTACTCAAGAGAGGTAATATGACAGTAGAGGGACATAAAACAAATGATGATCATGAAGCATTCAAAAATCCTCTCCCCCATTATCAAAAGGGGGAACCATTAAATGAAAAAGTAGAGAAAGTGAATTACATATATAATAACGTTATCAATCACATTTCCATGTCAGATAACCAGATAAATGTCATCAAGATCAAGGATAAACAAGAACATAGACTCATCAATGTAAAGTTTGTATTAAAAGGAAGCACATCCAAAATAGCTCCTCCTTCAAATCAATACTGTAGACACTCAAAATTGGTCATCACTCCTACATTGCTAACCTAATTTTTAACGTGTCTTCTATGTCGTATTTGTTCTTCATCAAATGTTGACATTGTGTCATTCTTCTGGTTTTGGTTCATTTTGAATCCAACCCTAATCAGTCTTGTTCATTTGCATTTGGTCCTAAATCATTATGATTAGCATTTTAACATTTTCAAATCATTCGAATTGGTCTCATCTTGACAATTAGACTTAATTCCCTCTTTATTGATAATTAATCAGTCATTAATTATCAACCTCTTTGTTAATCAATTTCAATCGGTCCTCTGTGACACTCTATCAGCCTTTCATGGAACTTTATCAATCGATCTTATCAATTCTTTATCAATTAAATGTCAATTGACCTTATCAATCTTATCAGCCTCTTATCAAAATCATTATCAATCTTGGGTCTTTTTCGATCTTTGTCCTATTTTGTTGTCAGCATCAGTCAATTGTCTTTATTTTTTATTTTTTATTAGCTAATCAATCATCACTATTAGGACCTAATTCAATAGTTGGGTTGGTGTCTTAAATTGTACAAATCATTTCCCCTAGGTTGATTATTTAAATAACTAATCAATCCCCTTTCTTACTAACATGTCCTCACTTTTGAATAAATAAATGAGTATTTATTTATTCTTTCACTTTTTTTCCTACAATTAATATTTTTATATATTAATTGGCTAATTTGAGTTATGCATGGAGTTAATAATTTTAAATTATTAATTCCACCTCATTTGAGTTTAAATGGAATATTTGGAGTGCAAATAGAAACTTCCATTTTCTTTTTGATTTAACGACTTTTTCTCTTCACTTCTAATGGCAGTTTCCTTTATAACTCATTCTTGCACAAAATATCAACCATTGGATTGAGTTGATCTTGTCCATTCAATGTGATTTCAAAAGTCTATAAATTGATCTCTCATTGCTCATTTTCAACAACTACACTTATAGTATCCTTACACTATCAAAATTTCTTTCAATACACTTGCTTTGTAGGTGAGAGCCACATATATCCATTTGAAAGAGAAAGAAGAATAATGAAGGAGATTCCAACATTTTGGTTTGCATTTTAGCTTTAGAATCTTGTCTTCATGTCTTTGTTGAATGTATTAGGATTCATTCTCATAACTTGTTAGTTTTTGTAGTTGGCATTGTGTCGTTCTTATGGTTTTGGTTCATTTCAAATCCAACCCTAATTAGTCTTGTTCATTCACATTTGGTCATAAATCATTATGATTGGCATTTTATCATTTTCAAATCATTCGAATTGGTCTCATCTTGACAATTAGACTTAATTTCCTCTTTGTTGATAATTAATCAGTCATTAATTATCAACCTCTTTGTCAATCAATTTCAATCGATCCTTTGTGACACTCTATCAACCTTTCATGGCACTTTATCAATCGATCTTATCAATTCTTTATCAATTCATTTTCAATTGATCTCATCGATCTTATCAACCTCTTATCAAAACCATTATCAATCTTGGGTCTTTTTTATCTTTCTCCTATTTTGTTGTCAACCTTAGTCAATTGTCATTATTTTTTATTAATTATTAGCCAATCAATCATCACTATTAGGACCTAATTCAACAATCAGGTTGGTGTCTTAAATTATTCAAATCATTTCTCCTAGGTTGATTAATTAAATAATTAATCAATTTCCTTTCTTTTCTTTTTTTTTTCGCTCGGTAAAAGGCCAAAGCCATACTTTATTAAATAATAAATAAAATTACAATCTCTGCTCAGTGCAGGCGCTAGTAGGAAAGAGCGGAGAGGAGAAAACCTTCGGCCTTGTTTGGGACCTTAAGTCCAGTCAATTAATGATACTAAAACTCTACATCATTTATTGCATTACATATTTTCCTTCACAATCCCTTCATTCTGGGCAAAACAGGCCCATCACAGGTAATTTCTATAATCTTCCTTGTAAAAACTTTCCTCCTTTATCATAGTTCACTGCCTTCTAACTCGCCTTGTCACCTACAAGACAGATTCACAACACAACCCTGCTGCAAACCACTTCATGAAGTGTTAGTGCAAAAAAGAAAGAACTACTTTTATATCAACAAACTTATAATATACTTTCCACTACTGTTACTGCAACCTAAGCTTCTTTTATATTGAGTCAGCACAAGGATCCATACTATTGAGTATAATATGAAAGATTACCCAGGTTACAATAACATTTGTGAAAGGTATCCCTACATATAACCAAAATTTCCATCTGCTATGTTATCCATGTTAGCACCTTAACATTCTAATCACAAAAGTCTCTTAATGTAAATGATACAGTGAAAACTAAGCCAAATATGCAAGTGTTACAGAGATACTTCCTGCCTCTGCACCCTAAAGATAGATATATCCAAGTGACCATAATTCATACCTGGTTAGTCATATCTAAGATGCTAATATAAGAAAACTTTCATTAGAGTATATATGCATTACTGAAAGATATATCTTGATTATAACCTACACTACTTCAGTATATATATGTTTGTAAATGAAACAATATCAGTTTCCTTTCCCTTATTTATCTATATTATAATAGACCCATATGCTTCTGAGTATATGTCATGTCCCAATCATCCCTTTTATCAAAATGCATTCATAATCAGTCCCATGAATGAAGTTTACTATCTATAGATCCTTCTTACCTATGTATTAGAGTAATTATATCCAAATACAAAGAAAACCTTGTTATGAAGATATCCTTATCCTTCATTATCAATTGTGACTTTCATGCTAGAAGCCTGTGCCTCCACAACCCCCATGTAAATAGGGTTTTTGGCTTGTAACAGAGTCCAACCCTCATAGATCATATAGTTTACCCAACATTCTCCTTTCGGTTCTTTTACCATGCCAAGCCATTGTTTGAGGAATGTGATATTCCCAATTATATCTGGTTGCCATTGTAGAAAGGATTTTTGATCCTTGATGATAAGAATGGGCCTCTTGAAGTCTATTTTGAGTGATTCAGTCTATTTTGAGTGATTCACCTTTGTCTGTGACCTCCGAAGCCCTGACGTAATCTTCCGGGTAGGGGATATAGAGATTTCCATCAACACATTTAATAGCCAACTCTATATTTACCAGGTATTCGTTATTGAATATTAACCTGCATAATGAGGTTGTATCTGCCTTGTCCTCTCCCATTGCGAGTAACATGGCTGCAAACCCCACATGGATGTCACTATTAATGTGTTTCCTATGCTCTGTATTCATAAGCTCATTTCCTAGAATCCTCTTGGTTGCATGGATGACAAAATCATCCCCCAACCTCAGAATAACTGACCAACATTTCTTAGATATCTCTCCCACAAAGGACATCTCTCGCTTTTCTGGGCACAAGCAAATACCATAATCAATTGTTTATGTAAGAGTGAAAAATTGTAAGTGTTACCTCTAGATATTGGTTTTGCTGACCGACTCTATCAGTAGGTTAACTTTCAACCTTGATCAAGAGATAAGCTATTCTGTAATGAGTGACTTCTCACCTCATGATATGTGGGTATGATTATTATTGGACAGATCTAGTAGGTCTCCATCCCTAGAATGCCTTGTTGGATTGACTCTAAAGATGTTGATTACTTATAAATGATTGTCTATTAGCCCTTCGCTCTTGCGTCTCCAATGCATGATTTCTTGAAGTAATTAAGCGAAACCCATATGGGAAGGCCTAACATATGATGATTGAAACTCAGATTGTGTATACACACACACACACATATGTCTATATATATCCATATATGTGTATGTACTTATGTGTATATAAATATAGGAATATATAGGTATATATATGTATATATACAAATATGTGTATGTATATGCTATATAAATATGTCCATTTGGAGCAAGAAAAGGGTTTACGATGATAAGTTTTCAGATGATCTCAACTTTGTGTTTATTATTAGTGAGTGTATATATGAATATATATACACATATATCTATATATGTGTAAATATATATCTATACATATAGTTGTATCTATATATATAACAAATATCGTATATATACACGTATGCACATAAAATTATATAAGTATAAATATATTTGTTCATATATATCTCTATATGTGCA
This sequence comes from Cryptomeria japonica, assembly GCF_030272615.1. NCBI lineage: Eukaryota > Viridiplantae > Streptophyta > Pinopsida > Cupressales > Cupressaceae > Cryptomeria > Cryptomeria japonica. The sequence goes on from NC_081405.1 coordinate 118,461,550, forward strand.
TATATATATATATATATATATATGTTTGCATATGCATATGTCGATGGAAGTATGTAAATGAAAATATGAGAATGTACTGGTAAGGGTTATTGTGATTATTGAAGCTATGAACTATAATTCTGATGCCCCTGGCTGCTCGTGAGTTGCCTGCTCTGAATTCCTAGATGTCAAGGATGGGTGTTTATTCATTCCATCTACCCCTATATTGGCTACATTATCTACCAATGTATTAGCCTCTCTCTATATATGATTTATTGTGTAATCTAAGAAGCTTTCTAGTAGTGATAGGGCTCTGTACAATAGACTTCTAAGTTCCCAGTTTGGCATTGATCTAGTTCTAATTGCATTAATTATAATGGATGAGTGACCTTCTATTTCCAATTTGTATATTTTCAATTTCTTACAAAGATTTAAACCTTCTATTAGGCCCAACATGTCTGCCTTATTGTTAGTGCATTGGTCTAGATATATGGATTAGAGCCAATGCAACTCCCATTATCCAAATGTATTGTACAACTTGCACCTACCATCCCTTGGTTAGCTTTGGATGGTCCATCGAAGTTGAGTTTATAGCATCCAATCCTCGGGGACACCCATTTGCAAGCTTTCCTTGCTTCAGTTTTATCTATGCCATCCTTCTTGGCAAAGGGAGGAATTTTAATCCCCTTCCACTACTTTTTGACGAAGTTATCCCAGTCTGTAAATGTCTTGTCATGTTGTGGGATGGTCCCATTCTTGCTATTGGATATTTCCATGATGGAGGCTTCTATTTTTTCTATAAGATTCTCTACCTGCATTTCTATTTCCTAAAAAATTCTCCTCCCAAATTTCCCAGATTACTATTATTGGATTGCATATCCATAAGTTGTGGAAGACACTATTCCTTTTGATGATCGGCCAACCTTTGAACCATTCCATTAGGGATAGGATAAGAGCGCCTGACCAACCTAGTTGGGCCATCAACCAATACTAGCATTTCTGTGTGTAGTTGCAGGTTGCAAAGATATGGTCATTTGTCTCCTCGTCTTCCTTACATACAAGGCAGATTGAAGGCCCTTCGTAACACCTGAGTTTAAATTGTTCAACAGTTAGGACCCTCCCCTAAATTGTAGCCCATGCAAAGAAACCAACTTTTGGGAGACAAAATTTGTCCCAACATAGCGTAGTTAGGATGTAGTCCTTACTAATGTTTTCCTCATCATATATGGTTCTAAAACTATCTTTACAGTTGTACTGCCCATCCTTTGATTTAGATCATATTAGCTCATCTGACCCATGTTTGAATATTATTATTCTCCATCTAAGAATTTGATGTAGTTCTTGGAATTTATTATCACCCATGAATGAATGCATGTCTTTCCATTTCGATCCAATTGTCGATTCTGGTTCCATTGTTATATAATCCCTTACATTATCACCCCATAAAGTTTTCAATTGGTCCTTTATACTGGTAGTATCCATTAGCTTGTATATCGAGGGGTATCCTCCCTAGGAGTCTTCCCAGAACAAGGCAGATTTACCATCACGAATGTCCCAGGACAGATGATTAGATATGAGTATGCAACATTATTTTATAAAGTTCTAGATTATGGAACCCTTGGGCGGATCTATATCCCTAAATACTAATTCTCTCTAATTAGTCGATATATATTTGTTCCTAAGAATTCTGGCCCATTTGGCTTCTGAGGATGTATAAATTCTCCATGCTAGTTTTGCCCCTAAGGACTTATTCTGCCATAGTAGTTTCCTAATTCCCGTGCCTCCATCACTCCTATCTCGACATATCTTTTCCCATGATATCAGTTTGATTTTTCTCTTATCCTTTATGTTGCGCCAATAGAAATATTTGATTGTTTGAGTTAATTTCTTATAGGCCCCTTTTGGGAGTGGTATACATGATAGTAGGTAGATAAGCATTGCTGCCAAGACTATCTTTATGAGAGTTAGTCTTCCTACCCTTGTCAGCCATAAGCCTTTCTAGGATGACAACTTTTTCCTAACCCTCTCAATCAAGGGATCCCAGAGTTTATTGGTTCTGATGCCTTTGTACAAGGGCATTCGTAGATATGTGAATGGTAAATGACCAATTTTGTACCCTAGATATGATTCTATTCTAGATTCCTCCTATGCTTTCATGTTGAAAAAAATATCTCTGATTTTTTCCTCATTGATCATTTCCTCGGAGGCTAGCCCATAAGAGTGTAAGATCCTCTTGATTTCCTTGGCTTCCTTCAAGTGACCTTTACTTAGAGTCATCGTATCATCAACAAACTGTTGGTGTGTGCATAGGTATACACCTACTGTGATCTATATCCCTGCTAACCTTCCAGCTCTTTGTGATGCATCTAGGCTTCTTCCTAGGGCTTCGGACATAATAATGAACAAGAATCGAGATAGAGGGTCTCACTGTCTAAGTTCCCTAGTTGCTCCAAAGAAACCTTCCAGTTTCCCATTCAGTAAGATTGAGAACCTTGGGTTTGATATGCATAAGTGGACCCAATTCACCCATTGTTTGTTAAAGCCAAAGGCTTTCATGCAGCTACAAAGGAAATACCAATCCATTTTGTCATAAGACTTTTTAATGTCTAATTTTATCATCATATTAGGTTGTCCTTGGACCTGACTAGAATGGATAGCTTCTTGGACTATGACTATCCCATCCAAAATTGATCTATTGGGTACAAAATTAGTTTGCTCTTCTGATATTATGGTTGTCAGTAGTTTTTTAGCCTATTGGCCATGACTTTTGCTAGTAGTTTGTAAGTCATGTTGCATAAAGAAATGGGCCTGAATTCTTCCCACTTTGAGGGGTTCTCCTTCTTCGGAAGTAGGTCTAGAAAGGTTTTATTGATTTCTTTCACAAACTTCCCTGCATTTCAGGCAGATTCCAGGGCATTAGTGACCTTGTCACCTAAAATGTGCCAACATTTCTGAAAAAAGCTAGCAGGGAAGCCATTCGGCCCAGGGGCCTTATCGCCTTGGAATTGTGAAAGAGTAGTTTTAACTTCTTCATGGGTGATTTTGGAGTTCAACATTTTATTATCATCCTTCATTATTAATTTGGGTATGTTTTTTAATCAAGCCCTATTGTTAAGAAGGTCCGAGTCCTCCCAATTATTGAGAATATTTTTAAAATACTTGGTAGCATCTTTTATGATAAGATTTTGTTCTATAATGATCTGATCCTTATCATTGGTGATCTTAGTAATTTTGTTTACTTCCCTTTTCATTTTGGCACTATTGTGAAAAAATTTAGTGTTTCTGTCACCATCTTCTAGCCACATCTCTCTAGATATCTATTTCTAGTATATCTCTTCCTTGGCTAGAATATTCTCATATTCACATAGAATCTTTTTTTCCACCTCGTATGTTTCTTGGGTCATCTCGTGTTGCATAACAACATTATTCACTATTTCCATCTCCTTTTCAATTCTTGTCTTCTCCTTAAAGATGTTTTAGAATTTATTTTTGTTCCATTCTAATAGTTTGTGTTTAATCTCTTCCAGCTTTGAGACAAGACAATACATTTTAGATCCTACAAAAATACCTTCATTCCACCATTTCTGCATATTAGGGAGGAATTCCTCATGTTTGAATCACATAAGTTTGAACTTGAAAGGGTGCCCAGTTTGCTTTGCTTCCCCCATTAGTTCTAATAGCACCAGGTAGTGGTCAGAGCCTGACCATGGCAATACAGTAGTTTTTGATGCTCTGCAAAAAGGGGAAGGTTAGCCAATGATAAATAACACACAACACACAAGAAACCGTTAGTGTTAATCAATCAAAAACTAATCTAAACAGGCATATCAAAAGAGATATCAAAAGCATGACAAAATATCTAACTAAGAAGATAAATATGATGAGGCATCTCCAAATGCCTCCTAACATGCTCTTGATTTCTTCTCCTTTGTTCCTCTCCTCTCCAAGTTCCAAAATAGTGTAGCTCTCAGTAGCTTTTTGTACTGTGGATGCTTATGGAGGATTGAGATTTGAGTATTTGCTCCAAATGTAAAATGAAAAGCTAAAGTACTAGATGCTATTAAAAATGATTGATTTTAACCAAAATAACAAGATATTAGATTGCTATGCTAAATTCTCTCTAAAATGCCTATAGATTAAATGCATACAAGTTTTTAGGATCTGGATTATGAAGAAATGGGCTCTATTTATACAAAAAATGGAGCAATGGATGGTTGAGATTGAGCAATCTCAACAAGGGTCAGGATTGAATGATTTCAAATCCATGTGAGGGCTTTCAACCCAATCCCAGGATGACAAGTGTTAATGTGAGATAGGTTGAGAGGAGAGGGAATAAGCATTAAATGCTTGACATGACCTTGGGAGTTAAGGTCAAGGTTAGTTGAATGAATAAACTCTTTATTCAAAGAATAAAGCTTTTATCCAATGGATAAACTCTTGTGCAAAGGAAAGAGGGATAAACATGGTCAAAGCAATAAATGCTTGAGGAGACACATGAGTGCAAGTTGAAATAACCATAAATGGTTATGTAAGAGCCATAAATGGTCATGTAAGAGCCATTAGTGGTTTGGAAGACTTTGGAGGTGTGTAGGGGAAAAAGCGAGACTAGGCTAACATGTCCTAATCCTAACTTTTGACACACATTACGGAATAAGAAAGAGCCTAGAGGTATCACACAATTGGCTACTTCTTTTTGGTGAAAGAGAGAGCCATGGGCTACCTATTAGGGTTTCTATCCCTTTTTTGTAATTTAAAGGTAAGATTATGCAAGTTCAATTCCTAACCTCAAAATGCAAGTATGAACTAATAACAAGATTGCAGAATTGAACTTAAACAATGGAAAGCTGCAAACACAAGGACAAGAGAAGAATGCAGATGTGTACCCAGAGTCAAAATTTGAGTGAAAATGTTCGGGACGAGGGCACGGGCGCCACTGTCCTGATTCGGTTCCTGAAACTGCACCTGAAACTGCCACTTTGCAACCTGGAAAACTGTCGGAAATGCTTAAAAATTGTTGTTTGTCAGGAGGACCAGGGCGCCCAGCGCCCCTGTCCCAGGGACCAGGGCACCTAGCGCCCCTGTCCTAGCAAGACCAGGGCATCCCACACCCCTGTCCTGGTCTTCTGCTCTGAAACTTGGTGTATGGTTCAGTCTCCGTCTGCTTCTTTCGGATCTGCAACTTGTGGCATCGTCTGAATCCCGAAATCTGCACTTATATCTGAAAAGGTGTTTGGGCGGCTATATAGGGTTTTGCCTTAGTCAAACCCCCGCTTCGGTGATTTCCACCTCCATGAATAGCCAAGTTGTATTGTAAAAGTAGTGTGTGTGCAGACCTTGTGTGTGTGCAAGATCTAAAATGCAAGTAAGAAAACTAGAGCAACCTAGAAAGTAAACCCTAATTGCTTGTAAATGCTCCAAATCAAGATGTAGAGTGATCTAAAGCATGAATACAAATGATGTAAGGAAGCTTATGCAAAGACATGAAAACAACATGAAATCATACCCAACCCCAAGGGGGGGGGTACAAGCCAATCTTCAGTCGGTGATCCCTTATTGCTCTTCAATGCCTTCAAAGCCCTAAATGGATGAATGAAATTGATGGATGCTTGATGGATGGATGTTGAATGTTGTTGAAGTCTTCAAAGATCTGCTCTTTTGTTGCATAGAAGGTCCTAAAAACAAAATTCCCCTCCTTTCCAATGAAGAAAGAGAGCTCTTATGTATGAAACCCTAGGTCTTAATTCCAACTTTTGGCCGACCTAGAGATTGAATATCCCGCCAATTTCTTGGGGTTAAGCTTTATTTTATGATTGGATTGCGCTCCTAAAATTTCGGGAAAAATGTCCGGGACCGTGTGCACTCCGGGCGCCATGGTCTGGGCAACTTTTCACCAAATTTTCAGGGTCGTCGGATATGATGATTTTAGAGAGAATCCCGAAGTTATAGGTGATTTCGAGATGTTTTGACCCCCGAAATCAAACCCCCAAGTTCAAAATAGGACCTAATTAGGGTTTTTGATTAAATGATGTATTGGAGGAATAAAATGAAAAGGGGCACACTTTAATGAAAGGGCCCAACTTTATGATGTGGAGGACGATGAAATAGGACCTTACACCTAATTAATTTGATTAATTAAGTGCTAAAGGAGAAATGCAATGCAAAATGCAAACGGGGCCAAGGCGGGTGCTAAACTAGGTGTGAAATTGTACTGCTTTAGCAAGTGCGTACAATTTACGATGCTACATTTAGCCCCCACTTTAGCGGTCATATGAGTACTACGTGCATATGCAAGCTAAAGTACAGGAAAGTAAACATTATTTGAAAAAGGATATATCCATAAGTTCGTCGAACGAAGCCCCCAGCGGTATCTGCAGTACACAGTTAGGAACCGCACCCTACAAAACACACGTTAGATCACAAAATCACCTAATGCTTACTAAGGAAAGTGATGAAATTTGTGAGTAGCTATATGCCCCCCCCTGTTTCGGCTTGCTTATTATTGAGGTGAAATAGGGTAGCATGTTTACTTACAACAAATTGTGCGAATGATTATTGATGAGAGATGTTCACTACAAAGGCTTCATCAGAGCACATTTTGGAACATCAAGGGAGTAAGAGAATGAAAATATAATTCCTATGCAACAAACGGTTCGAAAATCGCATCTCCCAAACTCAAGTTATGATGAAATGAGTGATAGAGGAAAAATTAGGGTTTTGAAAGAAAAGGTAAAGTAATGAAAGTATATACCTTGAAAGTGACTATTGCCTTTGTCACTTTGTTGATTCTGAGTATTGCTCATTGCAGCGGAGCCCACATAGCCATCATCATGCCTTCACGATGACTGGAGTGTCCCGCGAGGATTGAGATCATGCGATAGGCTGTGATTGACGACGAGCCACTGGACGAGGTGAGTTGACTGAACTTTGACTTTCTGCATTTCTATTGACTCTGATTTTCTATGATCGAATGCGGGCCCTAGAATCGGCCCCTGGGTCCCACCCAGGGTGCCATGGTCCCACCAGGGTGCCATGGTCCTTTCAGGGCACCATGGTCCTTGTGGGGCACCATGGTCCCTTCAAGGCACCATGGTCCTTTCAGGGCGCCATGGTCCCTGTGGGGTGCCATGGTCCCCTCAAGGTGCCATGGTCCCAATCAGGACTTGGCAAGGGTCAACTTTTGATGTTCGTTAGTTTGCATATTTGGAATAGATGATTTTGATGATTGATTACTGATTACACGGATGTTTTTGTATTACAGGGTATCCCATACATGAGAGAGCACACAACGGGGCAGATTCTTCATAGTTTGCGAGATCAGATTCCCCGACTGACTCAGGCAGAGAGAGATACATTGTCTATAGTAGGTTTGTGGTCTATGATTCTTATGCCGGCCATTTGATTTTGTCCTGTGATGCTGATGGCACTCATGGAGCGATGGGATCCTGACACATGCACATTCTAGCTTCCAGTAGGGGAGATGACGGTGACACTTGAGGATGTGTACCGCATACTTCGCCTACCGATCAGAGGAGCTACCGTGACATATGCGACCGATCGGTCAGAAGAGGATCATCAGAGGGAGCAGGTATACTGCATAGGGAGAGTCATGCTGAGTGAGATGAGAGGTCGCATCATGGTCAGCTGGCTCTTACATCCTACAGGAGAGGTGCCCCTCATGAGATGTCTTATGATTGCCATCATTGCACTAGCCGTCTGCCCTAATGGGTGAGGTATGCACATGCATGGGGGTCTCACATGGTGCATTAGGGCCATGGAGAGACATAGGAGAGTATACACTTGGGGTCAGAGTATGCTTGCACATCTCTATCACGACCTCGAGGAGTATGTTTTCGGACAGGGTTGCAGTTTGATGACATGCACACTTCTGCAGGTGTGGATATTTGAGCACATTACATGCACCAGGCCTGTCAGCTATCCGATGAGTGCGGATAGCGAGCGACCTAGGGTATTTGCTTATCCACTTACCAGCGAGTGGAGATTTGGGGATCTACTGTATTGGAGAGTGACATTTGACAGATTGACAGCTGAGGTGACTGTATGGAGACCATATCTGCGGATGCACAGATGGGATGGGATGGAGAGACAGTTAGCATGCTTACAGAGGAACCGCCTACTGAGAGGACGATATCCACATATCATAGTCCCATTCTACTTTGACCAAGTATGGAGGTAGTTTGGGCTAGAGCAATGTGTTCCAGCTGATGTACCCATCTACACTCGACACTCACAAGTCCTTCCCAGACCCAGAGTAGTAGCGAGACCTACGATAGATGATATCGAGATCACAGATATAGAGGGGTCTGACCAGGATGTGGTCACTGATTGTGTTGCAGACCCCGGGGCACAGCGCAGGTATCTCTCATGGTTTGTGAGGACATACCCAGGGCCTATCTTTCCACCAGATCACCCGACAGGCCATCCAGGTCCATGGAGACATGGAGACCGAGATGAGGATCAGGGATCCAAATCGGAGGAGCCAGAGGAGGGAGAGGGTCATGAGGAGGTAGGAGGGCCTGATCCACCCATAGGAGATCAGCTTAGTGCCGAGGAGCAGGAAGGAGAGGAAGATGACACAGATAGAGATGATGATGAGGAGAACGAGGATGCAGATGAGGATGAGGATGACGAGGAGGAAGAGGATAGAGATGATGAGGAGGAGTCAGATGTAGCTCCCCATCATTCAGGAGATGATACCATAGCCTTAGATCCTCCCGTTATTCCCCAAAAGGGGGAACACGAGGTGATACGGAGACCTGTACCCATCGCACACAGATCATTTGAGCATGGGGAGCCTAGTAGTTCCCAGTCATAGATGCTACCATATCACGATCCCTACTGGTGTGAGGGAGATCCAGGTATAGTAGGTTTATATTGATTGATTAATGTTTTGATGATATAAAATGGTACTAATACACAATCTGTTCTACTGCTACAGCTAATGTGCAGGAGTGGCATTCTCTGATCCAGCAAGCAGTGATAGATATTTCCATGACAACACAGATCCCTAGCTCCTCATAGGTTGCCTATAGACCTCAAGGGAACACAGGTCGGCATGATGACTTGTTTTCCCCATTTCGAGTATAGGTGGAGATATGGAGGGAGAGAGAGCGAGCTCTATCAGAGGACCTTCAGTGGGCACAACGTGATCTAGCAGCAGCTCAGGCTGAGGCTACCTCATATCGCGTGATCCTTATGGATAGGGATCGTAGGAGTTCCTCTCGGAGTCACTCACGATCTATATCACGCTATACACCTATGGGTCCACCTGCACGGCCGGATTAGGAGGGAGCATCTAGTCGTCACTCTCCAGCCACCAGCCCTAGGGATAGGAGATGATCTTATGATGTAGGGTAGGTCACATTTTGGATGTATAGTGACCTACCTTTGTATATTGATCCACACACACACACACACACACACACACACACACACACACACACATATATATATATACATGCTTCTTTGTCTCAAACGTGTTATCTTTAATGCCTAAAACAATGTGTATTTTGATTAAAGTTAATACATTTGGTAGATGTATATGTATGTTCTGAATTTAATTTCTATGTGATTGATTTCTCAATGCTCCATGATTCAATTGATACATGTGTGACTTAATAAAAATAAAGTACCACATTGATGATAGAGAAGAAATATGTGTTAAGCCTAAGAATCATATAAGTAACATGATACAACTCTACTTAACACATAAAGACATTGTATAATATGCCAGCATAATGAAAATGTAAATCTTTTGCAATTTACATAAATGAATTCAAGACAAACCATAAAGTAAAGAAACACGCTTGTCAGGAACGAAGCAATATAGATTAAACAAAACATCATTTAATTCTATTTGCTCTAACAAAGATATGCTAACATATTATCCAATTTTGAAGAAGTGCAAAGAAGATATATGAAATAAAAGATAAGGAATGAGGAATTAAGCATAGTATCTACGCAAGTGCATAGCATTTATAGGTTCTTTAAGAGGCGTACCATCTACACCCGCTATTTTATAAGCACCTGATCCATAATCTTCAATAACAATATACTGTCCAAGCTAATTAGGACTAAATTTTCCCTTTTCTTCAGGTAAGGCATTCACATTGCGCTGATTCTCATAGAGAACTAAGTCACCTACTGAGAAGGAACGTTGAATAACCTTATCATTATAGCTTCGTTGTAGAGTTTTGTGATACGCTTGAATATGCTCAAGAGCATTTATACGCTGTTCATCAAGCATCTCAAGCTGTTGAAGTCTTTGTTCTCTATAAGAGTCATCATCTACTATACCTTTGAGAGAAACTCTAAGTGATGGAATCTCTAATTCTAAAGGCATAATAACATCAGCACCATAAACAAGATTATAAGGGGTAGTTTTGGTAGCAATTCGTACACTCGTTTGGTAGGCCCAAAGAGCATAGATTAGCTGAGTACTCCAATCCTTACCATGCTTATTCATGGTTTTGCGAAGAATTTGTTCAATTATCTTATTGGATGATTTGGCTTGGCGATTTGATTGAGGGTAGTATGGTGTAGAAAATTGATGTTTGATATGATACTTCTCAAGGAATTTCTTCACGTCCTTGTTCTTAAATGATGTCCCATTATCAGAGATTATAGTGGAAGGTATCCCAAATCGAGAAATAATGTTTTCTAGAAGAAATCGACAAATCACTTCAGCAGTAGTAGAGCGAAGGGGAATAGCTTCTACCCATTTTGTAAAGTAATCTATTGCGGTTATAATCAAAGTATGTCCTTGAGATGAAGGAGGAGAGATTTTACCGATAAGATCCAGCCCCCATGCAGAGAAAGGCCAAGAAGCTACATGAGAACGAAGTTCTTGGGTAGGAGCATGAATCAGATTATTGTGTTGTTGACATTGATGACATTTCTTAACAAATGAAAAAGAATCCTGCTGCATAGTTTGCCAATAATATCCCATACGAAGCAACCTTTGAACCAAGGATTTGCCTCCAAAATGCCCCCCATAGGCACCTGAATGCGCCTCTTCAAGAGCAATAGGGATTTCTTATTTGTTAAGACAACGAAGGAGAAGACCATTATAACCCCTTCAGTAAAGAACATTAGAAAGAATGATATATCTAGCAGACAGCTTGCGGATTCGAGCCCTAGTGTTCCTATTGGCGGAATCAGGAAAGGTACCATCGATTAAGTATCTCACGATATGTGAATACCATTCATCTGAGTCTATAAAGTCACAACATGTCACCAAGCTAGAATCATCTACAATAGCTGAGAAATAAGGTTGTGAATAACAAATTTAAGATCAACCACAGGGTCCTCTAAAGATACCAGAGAAGCCACACATGCCATTGCGTCCGCATGTCGATTATCTTTTCGAGGAACAGGTTCCATGGTGTAAGAATCAAATTTTTGTAACAAAGAGATAGCAAGGTCTTTATATTGTGATAATTTGTCTTGTTTCGCTTGATACAGTCCTGTTACTTGTCTTATAATCAGTTGAGAATCTCCAAAAATATGTATGTGTTTTATATTCAAAGCCAAGGCTGCCTTTATTCCTACTATAAGAGCCTCATATTCAGCAATGTTATTGGTACATAGGAAATTGAGACGATAAGATAAGGGAATGGACTTCTTTGTAGGAGAAATCAGAACAACACCTGCCCCTGATCCCGTACGACACTTAGAGCCATCAAAGTATAACTCCCAAGTTTCATCTTTCTCTGTACAAAGAATGAAGTCGTCAGGAAAAGACTCAGGGTTAGGGAAGGAGAAAGGTGAAGGGGCCTCAACTAGGTGATCGGTCAATGTTTGCCCTTTAATTGCTCTTTGTGAAAAAAATTTAAGGTCAAATTTAGTTAACATCATAACCCACTTAGCTAGGCATCTTGATAAATCAGTTTTAGAGAAAAGATGCTTCAACGGATCAAACTTTACCATGATGTGGACTTCTGAATTTAAAAGATTATGTCTCAATTTTTGAGTCGCAAACACCAAGGCCAAGCATTGTCTTTCTATCGCAGAATATCGGGTTTCATAATCGAGTAAGGTACGACTTATATAATAAACCAGACACTCCTTACCATCTTTATCATGTTGTGCCAATAATGCTGCGAGAGCATGAGAGGAAGCAGTTGTATAAAGAAGAAAGGGTTTAGAAGGTTTGGCAGGTTGAAGGATAGAAGGATTAGCCAAATACACTTTTAAATCTTCAAATGTTTGCTGACAATCTTCATTCCATTGAAAAGTGATATTCTTTTTGAGAAGTTGAGTAAAAGGAAAAGTACGATCCTCAAGTTGAGATACAAACCTACAAATAGCTTGAATCTTTCCTTGTAAGCTTTTGAGTTGAGACAAATTTCTAGGAGGTGGCATGTTGACAATAGCATCTATTTTCTTAGTATCCACCTCAATCCCACGATGCGAAACTATGAATCCTAAGAGTTTTCCACTATCTACACCAAAAACACATTTTCGGGGATTCAAGCACATGTGATATTTACGAATCCTTTCAAAGATTTGACGAAGGATCTTAATATGATCTATGCGGAGAATGGATTTGGCTAAAATATCATCAACATAATCTTCTAAAATCTTATGCATGTAATCATGAAAGATAAGGGTCATCGCTCGTTGATAAGTTGCGCCAGCGTTTTTAAGTCTGAAAGGCATCATTACCCAACAAAACGTACCTCAAGGAGTGGTAAAAGCAGTTTTGAATTGATCTTGAGGATTAATGAAAATTTGATTGTATCCTGAAAAACCATCCATGAAGGATAACAAAGCATGTCCTGCTATAGAATCAACTATCATGTCAATGCTTGGGAGGGGAAAATCATCTTTCAAAGAAGCTTTATTTAAATCTTGAAAGTCAGTACACATTCTTATTTTATTATCTGATTTAGCCACAGCGACAATATTTGAAATCCATGGGGAATAATCAATAGGGCGGATAAATCTAGCCTCCAATAATTTTTCAATCTTAGCCTTAACAAGCAAAGCTACCTTAGGATTCATTTTTCGAATCTTTTGTTTCATAGGCTTAGCATCAGGAACTAAGACAATATTATGAGTGACAATCTTAGGATCTATACCAGGCATGTCAGAATATGTCCAAGCAAAGATCTCAGGGAATTCACACAATAAATCTTCATATTGTTTTTGTTCCTCTTCGTCCAGACATTTTCCAATTTTAATAACTTTTTCTTCATTGCCAGAATCCATCTTAACATCAATGGTGTCACTTATAAGCAGATTACTTTGTTGAGGAGTATCCTTTAACTGAGGAAATTCTTTCACAATCTCATCGTTATCAGTCTCTTTTCCAAAATAGGCTTTAGTGTTCAAACAATAAGGGAATCCCCTATTGTGATGATAATGAGGAAGAGTATCATATGCTCCTAAAAACTCAGCTAAAGCATCATCGATAGGAAAAACATCCAAAGCACAGGCACACGAAGGATCAATATACTCAGGGTGTCTCATTGGTAGAGATGTAAAAATAACATTAACACTAATGCATGGTCTTTTAGAAGCTTTAGTGCGCTTGCAGGGATTATAACCAAGTCCAAAGGCATAATCATAAAGATTATTCTCTAGAGGAACCTTTATTCCTTGTTTGTGAGCGCCACAGCCATTTCCATTATACCCATACTTAGCTAGAATACGAAAACCATGACCATAACGATCAGCCATTTCAGAAAGAGAAGGTGGTTTTTCATAAGACAAAGAATCAAACCCTTCAAAATTAGAAGTGTAAGGAGAAGAAGTTTGAGAAGCAGCCATGAAGTTATTTCTCATAGGCTCAGGTAATGTTGATTGATTTTTAGCTTCTTCCTTCTTTTCAACTTTAAGCTCTCTAGAAGGAACCTTATATTCACCTACAAAGGTGGGATTAAAATCAAGAGATCCCCAATCGTCTTCTGCGAGAACCTTCTCAGGATCAAAATCCTTCTTATGTGTAGATTCAAGTCGAGAGGAATCTTCTTTAGGAGTTCCAGACTCATCCAAAGAATTTTGATCATTAGAAAGCGAGGATTCATCGATAGGTATCTTGTTTAAAGAGTCATCACTAGATGAGGAAGGCTTAGAAGAACCCCCTTTGGAAGTAGATGTTTGTAAACAAGCTTGGAAATTAGTATCACCTATCAAGGTATATGTCTTATTGTTATAAATAAATTTAACTTGTCTATGCAATGTAGAGGGGACAGCTTGCATACTATGAATCCAAGGTCTCCCTAATAGCAAGTTGTATGTTAGATTTCCCGATATAACATGGATAGGAGTAGGCAAAGTAATAGGCCCCACTATGATGGGTAAGGTGATAATACCTAATGAAGTTTTAGCCACATTATCAAAGCCTCGAATAGGACGAGAGTCAGGCTCAATTAGGGATGTATCCACATTCATCTTATGCAAGAGATTAATGCTACACACATTAAGACCAGAGCCATTATCTACTAGTGTTCGTCTTATAGCAGTATCATTTATGATAACCACAATCATCAAGGGATCATATTGATGTTGAATTTCACTAGTGGGCAACTCATCTTGAGTAAACACAATATGATCTTTAGGATTCATCATAGAGTTAACCAAAGACACTATATTACTAGATGTATTCAATGGAGGAACATTCAAATCTTTCAAAGCATCTTGTAACATTCCGTGATGAGCAGAAGAAGTTTGAATCAAATCCCAAAGGGATATCTTAGCAGGGGTAGCTTTAAGTTTTTCTATGAGATCATATTCCTTACTAAGAACTTGTGAAATACATGGAGCTTGCGGAAGAATTGGTTGAGGATTAGGAAGAGAAACTAGAGTAACCGGAGGAGGATTAGGCTGCCTATTATTTCTAGTATGATAGGTATGGGAAACCGCATGATAACTCACTCTAGTTAATTGTTTGGCATAACTATAAGGACTTATAGGTTTTCTTCCTTGCACAGTGATGATAGGTTTATGTGGAGTAAGAAAGGAATCATATCCCCCTTGGACAGTAAGGAGAGGTGATTTAGGAACTTGAAAGGTGGGAGAAGGACAAGCACCTTGGACTTCAAAGAGAGGCTTATTATTCTCATTCAGGTTTATCATGTTAACTAATTTAGAAGTTTTGTTCTTGTTTAGGGATTTCGATAAAGCCACAAAGTCATCAAGAGCATCATCCAACAAAGCATGATCATATCCATTAAAAGGTTTATCTTTTGATTCAAAAGGAGACATCTCCTCATAGAGGGGATTATTGAAAACAACCATGTTACTAGATTCAGTGGAAGAGTTGATAGGAATGTACCCTTGAGAGGAATCATTCAACTTATCTTTCTCATCACAACAAAATGGCATAGTAACAAGGTTTATGAGTTTTTGGTAAAACGAAGGTCTGGCCTCTTTAGGATTCAAAAAATCATCTAAAGCTTCATTTAATTCATCTTGGCTATACTCATAATCGGCATAATTGCATACATCATCATAAATATGAACATCTTGCAAATAAAAATCCTACATTTTGAAATAAAAGTTGCATAAAACTTAGACACACAATGCAAAGAAACAAAGAAACACACTCTTTTTTTTTTTTGAAAATGAAACTTAAATGAAACACACTAAATCTAGATCTAGATCTAACAAATGCAATGCAAGAGAAAGAAATAATTCGATTCACGTCGGGTTCACCAAAATGTGTAGGGGAAAAAGCGAGACTAGGCTAACATGTCCTAATCCTACCTTTTGACACACATTACGGAATACGAAAGAGCCTAGAGGTATCACACAATTGGCTACTTCTTTTTGGTAAAAGAGAGAGCCACGGGCTACCTATTAGGGTTTCTATCCCTTTGTTGTAATTGAAAGGTAAGATTATGCAAGTTCAATTCCTAACCTCAAAATGCAAGTATGAACTAATAACAAGATTGCAGAATTGAACTTAAACAACGGAAAGCTGCAAAAACAAGGACAAGACAAGAATGCAGATGCATACCCAAAGTCAAAATCTGAGTGAAAATGTTTGGGACGAGGGCTCGGGCACCACTGTCCTGATTCGGTTCCTGAAACTGCACCTGAAACTGCCACTTTGCAACTTGGAAAACTGTCGGAAATGCTTAAAAATTGTTGTCTGTCAGGAGGACCAGGGTGCCTAGCGCCCCTGTCCCAGGGACCAGGGCACCCCACGCCCCTGTCCTAGTCTTCTTCTCTGAAACTTGGTGTATGGTTCAGTCTCCGTCTGCTTCTTTCGGATCTACAACTTGCGGCGTCGTCTGAATCCTGAAATCTGCACTTATATCTGAAAAGGTGTTTGGGCGGCTATATAGGGTTTTGCCTTAGTCAAACCCCTACTTCGGTGATTTCCACCTCCACGAATAGCCAAGTTGTATTGTAAAAGTAGTGTGTGTGCAGACCTTGTGTGTGTGCAAGATCTAAAATGCAAGTAAGCAAACTAGAGCAACCTAGAAAGTAAACCCTAATTGCTTGTAAATGACAATGTAAATGCTCCAAATCAAGATGTAGAGTGATCTAAAGCATGAATACAAATGATGTAAGGAAGCTTATGCAAAGACATGAAAACAACATGAAATCATACCCAACCCCAAGGGGGGGGGGTACAAGCCAATCTTCAGTCGGTGATCCCTTATTTCTCTTCAATGCCTTCAAAGCCCTAAATGGATGAATGAAATTGATGGATGCTTGATGGATGGATGTTTAATGTTGTTGAAGTCTTCAAAGATCTGCTCTTTCGTTGTATAGAAGGTCCTGAAAACAAAATTCCCCTCCTTTCCAATGAAGAAAGAGAGCTCTTATGTATGAAACCCTAGGTCTTAATTCCAACTTTTGGCTGACCTAGAGATTGAATATCCCGCCAATTTCTTGGGGTTAAGCTTTATTTTATGATTGGATCGCGCTCCTAAAATTTTGGGAAAAATGTCCGGGACCGTGTGCACTCCGGGCGCCATGGTCCCGACAACTTTTCACCAAATTTTCAGGGCCGTCGGATATGATGATTTTAGAGAGAATCCCGAAGTTACAGGTGATTTCGAGATGTTTTGACCCCCGAAATCAAGCCCCCAAGTTCAAAATAGGACCTAATTAGGGTTTTTGATTAAATGATGTATTGGAGGAATAAAATGAAAAGGGGCACACTTTAATGAAAGGGCCCAACTTTATGATGTGGAGGACGATGAAATAGGACCTTAGACCTAATTAATTTGATTAATTAAGTGCTAAAGGAGAAATGCAATGCAAAATGCAAATGGCGCCAAGGCGGGTGCTAAACTAGGTGTGAAATTGTACTGCTTTAGCAAGTGCGTACAATTTACGACGCTACAGGAGGTTAAATTGTTGAACACACAAAGCATTAAATGCTTTTCAAAGACTTTGAAGTCTTTGAGAAGTAACTCCATGTTGCTTAGGAATGTGACATTAATTAGGGGATGGATTAGGCTAATTAGGAAGGGTTTAGAAGAATCTAGAAGGGGTTTTAGGAATCCAATTGGATTTGGTGGGTGAGGGAAAATAGGATTTTATTAAAATAAAAATTCATTTATTTCAATAAATGTGTGCAAGTTGCATTTGTAGGAAAATGCAAGTGGGGGGATAAATGATTTAAATAAATGTTTAATTTAATTTATTTAAAAGAGGAATAGTGGGATTTAATTAAATAAATAGATTTTATTCATTTAATTGATTTGTGAACTTGGTTTACTGAATTAATTAAAATAAATTGCATAATTTATTTAATTAATAGGAGAATGTTTTGAAGATGAATTAATTAAATATTAATTATTTAACTCATGGCTAGTGTATTTTTAATCAAATAAATAGCAAATATTCATTTAATTAAGCTGGACAGATTTGTGTGACTACAGTTTTTAATTCAGTTTTGAAGTCAGTCAAGTGTCCTTTGAAAAAAAACCTGTCAAGTGTTTCTGCAATGTTGGAGAAACCCTTTCTTCTGTTATTCCATGTATAACAACCCATCTTAGTCCTATTTCCAAGAGGTTATTATCATTTGTCCAGTTTGCGAAGTCTCTTTATGGTTGTCTCATCGTTCTTATCCCTCCACTTTTATCAATTGTGTACAAGATGGTGTTGAAGTCACCACCTATGATGATGTGTTTCTCATCTTGATTTTTTAAGCAATGTTCTATTTCTTGCTAGACTAATCTCTTCTTATCTATTCGGATTGGACCATATACATTTAAGATAATAAACTCAAGGTTTAGGCTAAGGGCTCTTACTTTACCAGCCATCCAGTTTTGCATTTTGGTATGGCACACAAATGTAATTGAGTTCTTTTGCCACATTATTACCAATCCACCCGATGCCCCTATAGACTCCACCATTTCCACCTACCATTGGGTGAATTTTCTACTAAAATTGGCCATATCATCCTTTCGCATTTTTTTTTTCTTGTAGCATTACTAGGTCCATAGTAGATTTTAGTATGTTGCGCTTAATTAAGCGTTGTTTTTTAGGAGCCCCTATACCCCTAACATTCCATGTCAGTATATTTATTCCTTTATGGGGCGAGGGGGGGACTTTCTCAGACCCAACAAAGTTGTGATTTTGGTCTGCCCCTCCACTTCCCCATCCATTTTCATCTTGTCTAAAAAAGACTTCTGACCTCTTTTGTTGATAGTGGCTTTGCCATAGTTTGAAGTCATTTTATCGCCTCCCATCTAGAGGATGCCTCTGTTATGTAGATTGCTTTGGTTATTGTCTAATATCATATTGTTTTCCCCTTCCTGCATACTGATTAGTTTGTTAATAATGAATTCTCTCTCTTCATTTGCATTCAACCCTTCCAGAATAGGGGAATAGTCCTCCATATTGGGAGAAACTGTGATGTTTTCATCATGAACATCCTTGGTCGGGTTATTGCTCAAAGAGTAAGTCCTAAGGGGGGTTCGTTCACATTCTAAATTAGGAGTAATTTTATTGTTTGCAACATCTATCAGAGCATCTTTGTACATCTCTCCTAAAAATTCTTATGCTAATTTTCCCATTAAGTTCTCGATGACATTGTTTAATTCTTTTTGAATTTGGTCCTCATGTGCATAAACAGGGGGCTCGTTGTTATGTTCTATTTTTTTTGTAATGTTTCCTACACCTAGATCCGAAGAAGGAGGTGGGGTTGCATTATTATCAGTCTCTTGACAACCAATGTTTATAATAAAAATACCCATCTCATTATTAAATTGTATATCTACTATGTCGGTCGGTTCTCTATACTTATCTATTTTCTTGGCTTGAGGATTTTGTATGCTAGGGTTAGACCTTTTTCCAAATGCTAAATTTTTAGAGACCAGGCCATGATACCATACCGGATTTAAGATATAATTACCATCTACTGTATCTAGGGTTATGTTCTTTAAATTTTTCTTGCCCTTATTTACTTCTATTAAAAATTTTATATTGGATTTTTTCAACCAATTCGCTTCTACAGCTATGAATTTGCCCAATTTATCCCCAATTTCTATGAGAATTTTGGCATACATTAATTCAATAGGAACATTATGAATTTTAACCCATTTTGAGGTTGACTTGAATTCAATTTTTTTAGCATCAAATTTGGGTTGCCATTCAATAAAATTGAAATGAACACCTTTGTAAAAAACACGCTCGTCATACAATAGCTTAGATTTCAGAGACTTCTTATGACATTCAATACACAGAAAATTATTAGCCAGGGTAGTGATAATTACCTACCCATGGAATGTTTCTTTCCACCATTTAACTATTCCTGTGAGGGGTTGATCATTTCCTCCCCACTTTGCAAAGAGCCCAAGCTCTTTGTAGTAATTCCTCAATTCCATGGTGGCCCTGGGAGTTGAGATCTTAATACAATCCAAGTTGGGAGTTACCAACTTTAGGGCACATTCGCTCCTTGTTGCCTTGAGAGCATCGCTGCTTCCATGGTTGAGCAAGTTCCCCATCTCCGGAGAAAGCTCAAAGTTGTTTATATTAGGGCATTGGTATGACATTGTCTTTCCTCCATCCTCGACAAGTTTTATGAAACCCTTCTCTTGATAGATGTGTGGCTGAGAGGTCTGCAAGAGCTTTTGAAGGGGGTGACCTAGGCCAGATGTAGTCAGCTGAAATCCCAAGGGTATACGGTTTGGCTTAGTGGTGCAGCCTAGGATTCGCAAGGTAATGGGGACTGCCCACACATTTGACAACTCTAATAGAGCCCTAGCCTCCCTTCTTTCCACCCTAGTAGCTCGCTTGGTTTTCACCAATTGCAAGGGTTTGTTCTGAGGAGGGGGAACCCTACCGGTAGATGGAGGCTTTCCTGCAGTATTGAAACCCTTGCCCTGGTAACCACGTTGATCACCAAAATGCATAGCCATTTCATTCCACAATCCTTATTTATTTACTTTTCAATCAATCCCCTTTCTTACTAACATGTTCTCCCTTTTGAATAAATAAATGAGTATTTATTTATTCTTTCACTTTTTTCCTACAATTAATATTTTTATATATTAATTGGCTAATTTGAGTTATGATTGGAATTAATAATTTAAATTATTAATTCCACCTCATTCTAATTTACATGGAATATTTGGAGTGCAAATAGAAACTTCCATTTTCTTTTTGATTTAATGATTTTTTCTCTTCACTTCTAATGGAAATTTCCCTTTTAAATCATTCTTGCACAAAATATCAACCGTTGGATTGAATTGATCTTGTCTGTTCAATGTGATTTCAAATGTCTATAAATTGAGCTCTCATTGCTCATTTTCGACAACCACACTTCTATTATCCTTACGCTGTCAAAATTGCTTGCACTACACTTGCTTTGTAGGTGAGAGCCACATATATCCATTTGAAGGAGAAAGAAGAACAATGGAGAAATAATGAAGGAGATTCTAACATTTTCATTTGCATTTTAGTTTTAGAATCTTGTCTTCATGCCTTTGTTGAATGTATTCGGATTCATATTCATTGTTTGTTAGGTTTCATGGTTACCTAATATTTAGGCTTTGATGTTTTATTTTGATTTTCCTAGATACAAATATAACTTTGTAGATTAGTTACAAAAGACACCAACCCAAATATTAATACTTGAGCTTCTAAAATTCTCACCAGTACACAAGGACATTCTAGAAAGGGCACTTTTAGATACTAGAGTACCAACCAATTTAGATATTGATTGATTCAAAGCCATGGTGGGACATTTAACTATGCCTCACACTATCATTTTATGAGAATAATGATGTCTCCTTGAGTCATCCACATAACACTCCCCTCCATGTTTTGGGTCAAGTCCACATCCATGAAATGCAGGTAGTACCATCCACATACCACCAATGTGTGAAATTTCCCTACAATGGATAAGAAATTTCCATATCAGCTAACACTAATCCTTTCTAGTACTACAACAATATCAAGGCAACTCAGAATATCCTTGTACCACACAACTGGTAAGCTCTTTCTTCTACGTCATCAAGCAACAAGACCCAACTCAAAACTTTATCAATAGATTTTGAGAAAAATACTCAATTAAAAGATAAAGGTATGGGAGAATATTCTTTTGAACCATCCTTATGTCTATCAAAATTGCCACTTTCACCAAAATCTCATGGACAACCATCAACATCCAAACAAAAATCTTCACAGCCCATGAAACTCTTTGGTGGAACATTTGCTCAAGAAGGAACCCTAGTTGATGAAATAGAGGATAAGGATGTACTCAATTGGCTCTACAAAGATGAGGACAAATCTAAAGCGACTGTTCTTAACATCAAAGTACCCACAAAATAGTATGAAAAAGGTTTCAAAATCATGCAAAATATGGGATATGATGGTTATGGTCCTATTGGAAAAAGGAAAGAAGGTATTATAAAACCCATACAACTTCCTACTCAAAATTCTAAAGACAAGTCAGGACTGGGTTTTGGTTAGGACATTCTAGTTTGCAGGCAAGAAACAAAAATAATGCACAAATAACAAGAATAATAAGCAACTTGACAACAAAAATGAGGAAACAATCCACAAACAACAACAAGAAGAAGCAGCCCATAAACAATAACAAGAGGAATGTGAATAGAAACAAGAAGAACTTGCCATAAAAAAGGAGGAAGCTACTCAAAATCTCTATGAACAAATCCATAAACTGCAAGCCAATTCTGTAACAAACTCAAACGAGTGGGAATGGGATTATTATTCTGAGGAAACTTGTGACATTTATATAGATGTGGTTCATACATATGCACCCATACTTTATGAAGGACAAAGCTCAAAGTCTAGACCAATTGAATTTACATCACAACATATCGATGACTCTGGTGAGGACGATCATATTCAAAGAGAGATAGATGATACTGTGGAGAGTATTATCATAGATTTGGACTTTGATATCACAAACCTTGATAATATATCCATCATGACCCTCACCACCATAGACCTTAACCCACTTGACAAATCCTTACCATTAATACATCCTAAACTCATTGACTGGGAACAAGAAAAACTACTTAGTATACCTACCTTTCAAGATGATGAAGCCATTGTCCATTACTTTTCTTAGTAAATCTAGAAACATCTTCCACCACTAAATCTCATAACAACACTTTTGATTAGGGGAGTGCAAAGTCTCTTAGTCACAAAATGAGTAAAATAAAAAAATGATCTAATGGTGAAAACCATTCATTAGGAGTATTATATCATAAAAAAGTTAAAAGAAAGGGTGTATCCAATAGTAAAAACCTCTCTGAGGCACTGAAGGATGAGAGACTTGACATTCTTCCAGAACATTATCAAGAGATATCACCAATATTGATTGTACCAACTCAATCAATCAACATCGGCATTGAAGAGGAAGAAAAGACCATACACTTGGTTGAATCATTGACAGAAAAAGAACGAGCCCATTTCACTATTCTTTAAAGATAATCAAATCAATTTTTCTTGGTCATATCCTGATATGCCAGGAATCGATCTAGATTTTATCATGCATCACCTCTCCATAGCTCTTGGAGCTAAGCCAATAAAGCATAAACTAAGAAAGATGAATCTACATGTTGCACTTCTAGTAAAAAAAAACTAAAGAAACTACTAGACATGGGATTCATTTGATCAATCAACTCTGCAGAGTAGATTTCAAACATTATACTTGTATAAAAACAAGAAAAAAGCATCAAAATTTGTTCAGATTTTAGAGATCTTAACAAGGCTTGTCCAAAAGATGATTTTATTTTACCCAACATTGACACTATTGTAGATTTAACAACGAGACACACCATGTTATCACTCATGGATGGTTTTTTAGGCTACAATAATATTAAGATAGCCCTAGAAGATGAAGAAAAGACAACCTTCACCTACCCATTGGGTACATATTGTTGGAACACCATGCCTTTTGGATTAGAGAATGCATGATCAACTTATCAACAGAAAATGACCACAATCTTTCATGATATGATGCACACATTCATGGAAGATTATGTAGATAATTTGCTAGCCAAATCATTCACAAGGGAAGGACATCTAGAGATCCTAGATAAAATATTTCAGAGGCTAGAACAATTCAATATGCGGCTAAATCCAAAGAAGTGTGTATTTGGAGTCACATTATGAAAGCTCCTAGGATACAAAGTATTAGCTAAAGGCATTGAGGTCGATCTAGCAAAGGTCCAAGAAATCATGGAGATGCCACCTCCTAGAAATACTAGTCAATTAAGAGCTCTACAAGGAAGGTTACAATCCATCAGATGATTCATTGCACAATTGGTTGACAAATGCCTACCTTTCACCCATCTACTACACAAAAATGTTCCTTTCAGATGGAAGAAAATATGTGAATAATCCTTCGACAAGTTAAAGCAGTATCTCATGAATCCACCCATATTAGTGCCACCAATGGCTGGAAAACCACATCTACTCTACATATAATCTACCGAAGTATCTTTAGGACCTTTACTAGCACAAGAAGATTCTACAGGAAAAGAGAGGGTCATCTACTACATACACAGAACGTTGAGTGGTTATGAACTTAACTACACATCATTGAAAATGATTGTCTAGTTGTAGTTTTTGCATCCCAAAAGTTATGACATTATATATTAGCTCACACAATCAAGCTGATAGCAAAGATAGATCCCTTAAAATATCTACTCAGCAAGGCTACTCTAACAAGCTGACTCACAAAATGGGTAATGATTTTGAGTGAGTTTGACATTCATTACATGGATAGAAGATCCATCAAGGGCCAAGCAATAGTATATCAATTAGCTGAAGCACCATTATTAGTCAATCATCCATTGCATATTGAATTTCCAGATACAAATGTTCTAGTAGTTACAACATAATCATGGGTAATAAACATTGATGGATCTTACACTCAACATGGATCAGGTATTGGAATCCTAGTTGTCACTCCCAAGGGACACACAATACCAAGATCCAATAGGATAATATTCCCTTGAACAAATAATATTGTAGAATAGGAAGCACTCATCACTAGCATCAAGGTGGAAATAGAGTGAAACATCACATTGTTATTAGTCTACAAAGACTCTCAATTGGTCATCATTAAGGTAAATGATGACTATCAAACAAAGGATGCCAAGTCGATGTTGTATACGAAAATGATAGATGACTTTAAGAAATATTTTGTTGAGATCAAGTTTGAGCAATTTCCAAGACTTGACAACAAAAGTTGTAGATGCCATGGCAACCATTGCCTCTCTTCTACAAATTCCAGAAAAGTAGTCATTATGAGTTCTTAGTGGAACATTTGTTTTCTCTCGCCTATGATAATCCTGATACCCAAGTCATATGCCACCTAGTTGGTTATGAATCTACAATATATGGGAAGATCTATACTTCCCTGAAAGACAATGCCCTCCCACCTGATCTATCCCGGAATCAAAAATTAAATTTCATTTGTCAAATAGCCTGTTATACCCTCACAGTCAGTACACTTTACCGATGAGGTCTTGATGGTAATCTCCTTAGGTGTCTTGAAAGTGATGAATCTGAAACCACCTTACAAGATGTTCATGAGGGTATTTTTGGTACACATTTAAGTGGTCCTACTTTAGCTAAGAAGCTTATGAGACTAGGACACTATGGGCCAAACATGAAAAAACAATCCAATTAGTTTGCTAAGAAGTATTAGAAATGTCGAATCCATGGGAATCTTATACAGGCACCAACACAAGAGATGCAACCATTCACAACATCATGGTTGTTCTGTCAATGGGGACTCGACCTCGTGGGTAAGATCCATCTCTCCTCCTCAAATGGACACAAGTTCATTATCACAACCACTGAATATTCTACAAAATGGATCGAAGTTGTTCCATTAACCACTATCATAGGTAGACAAATATCCACTTTTATCTTGAATTACATTATCTGTCAATATGAAATTCCTAGTTCCATTATCACTAATAATTGTAGACTCTTCAAGAACCAAGATGTGAAAGAACTATATGATAGATTCCATATCCAACATAATTTTTCCACACCATACTAAGTGCAAGGAAATGTCCGAGCAAAAGCTTCAAACAAAACTATTCTGAAAATCTTAAAGAAGACTATGAATGAGGTTGGCTATGATTGGCATGCCCAGCTAAATCATGCCTTGTGGGTATATCAAACTAGCATTCACACACCTATAGGACCCACACCATATGCACTTGTTTATGGATTAGAAGCTATCTTACCCATTGAGGTTGAGCTACTGTCACTTAGAGTATCATTGAAAGGACTCATCTCATATGAGGAATACAAAGTAAACAAATTGCAAGAACTGGAATCATTAGATGAATGTCATCAACATGCTTTTGATCATATGAAAGAATATCAACAAAGAATGTCTAGAAACTATAACCACAAAGTAAATCCAAGAATGTTTCAAGTCGGTGACTTGGTACTAAAAGAGAATACCTATAATCAACAGGATTGAGCAAAGAAAGGAAAATGTGAACCTAACTGGATAGGTCCATTCATTATCATATCAACATATGGATCAGGGGCATATCAACCATCTACATTGGAAGGGGACCTATTTGACAAGACTATCAATATAATTCATCTCAAAAGGTTCTGCACTTGAGTCACCCGATGCATGGAAAAGAAAAAATAATAAAAATAAAAAATCATGAAATTACAAAAGTCAAAAAATAAAAAAGTACAATAAAAGCAAGTGGTGAAAACTTGGCAACATGTGTTACTTGTAATAAATCGACTCTTTTATCTATTAGCACCATAATATTCGCTATCCATATCCATCTAAAATAAGGCCTTGTACATACTCACACATGGCGATAATGTCTCACCATGGCTTGGTAATCATTATATATATCCATAAAGAAAGGTCCCGTCACAACTGGGAGCAAAATCCTGAAATTAGTGGGGGCAATTTGTTTTAGGCTTCAACAAAGTAGACAACCAACAATAGGGAAAAATGCATAAAAACAAGAATAAAAAAGTACCTCAACATCAAACATAGAACACAAATTTCAAAAACCAATCATCAGACTCAATATCATAATCAGCAAAACACAACACGATGGATGATCTATTATGAATCATGGTTTGACTACTTTAGCATGAGGTTTTACTGTTTGTATCTTGATTTTTGTTTGTCAGGTCTCCTAAGCAACTCAAGGATGTCTTGAACTAGAGAAGCAAGGAAGGAGTCTAATATTTTCTTTGTTTACTATCTATAAGTGGATCATTTGTACTATGCAAATTTGTCGCAAGACATGATTGGAAACATATCATTTAAGATATTTTGAATTTGCATATATTGATGGTTAACTCTTGCCTATTTTATGCAAACAACACTTAGGTCATTTTGGTTAAAATTATACCTTGACGCTAGTGTCATTTTGCAATATCAAAATCCATGTAAGTTGTACTTAGGTCATCATGGTTCAATTATACCATCGATGTTTGGGTAAGTGCACAAAGATGGGGGACCAAAAAGGGGTCTTAAGATGCCACTTTTTTTTTGAAATCAACAAAGTCTGAACTGTGACAAGAAAATGAAGATAGTTACACTCAAAATATGAGGATTCTATAAGAACAAAAGTTGTAGTCCTTCGAGTCTACTTTCTAAACTACTATTTTTTTTTTGAAAATGGCAGAGATTAAGTGTTTCAAAAAGGGGGAGCACACAAAGTAGTGATGTTTTGAAAAAAAAAATAACATAGCACTTGGTGTGCTCCCCTTAAAATGTCAACTTTTTTTTGGAATTTTTAAAATCACTCTAGTGAGAAATTAGCTAACACCATGTAATTTATGTCATATTTTTGGCTAATTTTTGAATGAACATATGATTTTTTACCAATTTTCAAAGTGGGCACTAATTTTTTAATGAAATTTGAGCGTTCTCCCCATAAAGGTTTGTGAAAACTAATCAAAAATCATTTTTTAAAAATTGTGTAGAATGGAGTCTAGTTTCTGAAAATGTAATTTTTTTTAAAATTGGATAAACGAGTAAAAATTTATGATTGAAATATGACATGTTGGTTTTTGACAAAAAATGAACACACTAACAAAAGAAATTATGGATGAAGACCTTAACATTATCAAAATTTAAAAATAATTATATGGTTAGATAGGTAAGAGTGAGCTTGACGATTGTGTGGTGTTTTCTTTTTTAATTTCATTGAAACATGTGCAAACTTGACAAAGAGCATGAACAAAAAAGTAAGAAATTTTTTAATACTTGCTAGAAAACACATCTCAAGCCTGAGAAGGGCATCCAAGCCTTGGGCTTGGTGTTTTCCAATGCATCACATAAGGTGCATGCTAAATTTGGCATGCGCCAAATGGAAAAAATTCAAAATTTCATTTGGCGCACGCCTTATTTGGCATGCATCATATTTGGTTCATGCCAAATAAGGCGTGCGCCAAATGTATATCACAACATTTTTTCATCTTAGGATGCATAAAGTGTTCTCTCTCTTGGAATATATATATATATATATATATATATGTTATATTTAAGTATAAGTCACATTTCTATTTATCTTTTTTATTTCTTATACTTTAAGTTATACTTTATGTATGTATTTTCAGGATGTTTGAGAGTGGTTCTAGATCTCTAAGAGTTATAATGTAGATTCTAGTTTTTTGAGTATTCATATAAATTTCAGACAGTCAAATTTTAGTAATCAGCATGCTCATATCAACATTATATCTCTGGTTTCTTCCTTGCATTCCCTCTCTCTCTTCCTTAACCCTTACCTCTCTCTCTCTCTTAGGTCTCTCCCTCTCTATCCTTCCCTCTCTTATCTATCTCTCTCTCTCTCTCTTTCCCATCTCCCTCACCCTCTCTCTCTTTAGTCTATCCCTCTCTTTCCCTCTTTCACTTGGGCTCTCTCTTTCTCTCCCTCTCTCAAGTATCTCTATATCTCACTCTCTCCCATTCTCTCTCTTCATCCCCCTTCCTTTCTCTTCCTCTCCCTCCACCTCCCTTTCTCTTCCTCTCTCAAGTCTTTCTTTCCCTCTATCTCTCTTTCTCTTTCTCTCCCTCTCTTTCTCCCTTTCTATTTCTCGCAAGTCTCTCTCCTCTCTATCAAGTCTCTCACTCTCAACCTTTATCTATCTATATCTCTCTCCTTCTCTCTCAAGTGTGTCTCTCTCCTATTATTTCTCTCTCTTTCCCTCTAACTCTTCTCCCCTCTTAGTCTCGTTCCCTCTCTTCCTCTCTCTCTCTCTCTAACTCTCTTTCCCTCTCTTTCTCTCCCATTGTTTCTCTCTTAAGTATCTCTCCCTCTCCACCTCTATCTCTCTGTCTTACTCTCCTCCTCTCTCAAGTGTATCTCTTTCTCTCTCTCACCCTCTCTCTTTCTCCCTCCCCCATCTCTTTCTCCCTCCCCCATCCTATATCTTCCCCCCTCTCTCTCACCCTCTCTCACTCTCTCCCTCCCCCATCCTATCTCTTCCCTCTCCCTCTCTCTCACTCTCTCTTTCTATCTCTCCCTCCTCCATCCTATCTCTTACCTCTCCCTCTCTCTCTCTCTCTCTCACCCTCTCTCTCTCCCTCCCCCCTCTCTCTTTCTCCCTCCCCCATCCTATCTCTTCCCCCTACCTCTCTCACTCATCCTCTCTTACTCTCTGTCCCTCCCCCATCCTATCCCTTCCCACTCCCTCTCTCTCTCACCCTATCTTGATCTCTCTCCCTCCCCCATCCTATCTCTTCCCTCTCCCTTTCTCCCTCCCATTGTTTCCCTCCTCCATCTCTCTTTCTCCCTAACCCATCCTATCTCTTCCCTCTCCCTCTCTCTCACCCTCTATCGCTCTCTCTCCCTCCCCCATTATATCCCTTTCCTCTCCCTCTCTTATTTCCCTCCCCCCTCTCTCTTTCTCCCTCACCCATCCTCTCTCTCTCTCTCTCTCTGTCACCCATCCTATATCTTCCCTCTCCCTCTCTCTCTCACCCTCTCTCACTCTTTCTCCCTCCCCCATCCTATCCCTTCCCTCTCCCTCCCATGGTTTCCCTCCCCCCTCTCTCTTTCTCCCTCACCCATCCTATCTCTTCCCTCTCCCTCTCTCTCTCACCCTCTCTCGCTCTCTCTCCATCCCCCATCCTATCTTTTCCCTCTCCCTCTCTCTCTCACCCTTTTTCACTCTCTCTTCCTCCCCCATTTTATCCCTTCCCTCTCCCTCTCTTGTTTCCCTCCTCCCTCTCTCTTTCTCCCTCTCCCATCCTATCTCTTCCCTCTCCCTCTCTCTCACCCTCTCTCTCTCTCTCTCCCTCCCCCATCCTATCACTTCCCTCTCCCTCTCTCCCTCCCATTGTTTCCCTCCCCCTCTCTCTTTCTCCCTCCCCCATCCTATCTCTTCCTTCTCCCTCTCTCTCTCACCCTCTCCTTCTCTCTTTCTCCCTCCCCAATCCTATATCCTCCCTCTCCCTCTCTCCCTCCCATTGTTTCCCTCCTCCCTCTCTCATTCTCCTTCCTCCATCCTCTCTCTCTCTCTCTCTCTCTCTCTCTCTCTCCCTCCCCCATCCTATATCTTCCCTCTCCCTCTTTCTCTCACCCTCACTCCCTCTCTCTCCCTCCCCCACCCTATCCCTTCCCTATCCCTCTCTCCCTCCCATTATTTCCCTCCCCCATCTCTCTTTCTCCTTCCCCTATCCTATCTCTTCCCTCTCCTTATCTCACTCACCCTTTCTCACTCTCTCTCCCTCCCCCATCCTATCTCTTCCATCTCCCTCTCTCCCTCCCATTGTTTCCATCCTCCCTCTCTCTTTCTCCCTCCCCATCCTATCTCTTCCCTCTCCCTATCTCTCTCTCTCACCCTCTCTCTCTCTCTCTCCCTCCCCCATCCCATCTCACTCTCCTCCTCTCTTAGGTGTATCTCTCTCCCTTTATCTACCTCTCTCCTCCCCTCCCTCTCTTCCTTTCTCATTATCACTCTTTCCCACTCTCTCCCTCTCTTCACATCTCTCTCTAGTCTCTTTTACGAGCTCCTTCCATCCCTTCCTCTCACTCAGTCTCTCTCTATTTCTCACTCTCTCTTTCTCTCTCTCTCACCATCCCTTCCTCCACCTCTTAGGTATCTCTCTCACATTCTCTCCCTCCACCTCTTAGCTCTCTCTCTCACAATCCCTCCATCCACTTCTCAAGTCACTCTATATCTCCCACACTCCCTATTTCTCTCAAGTCTCTCTCATTATTTCTATTAAATCTCCCATTCTCAACCTTTATCTATCTATCTCCCAAGTGTCTCTCTCCCATTATTTCTCTCTTGTTCCCTCTAACTCTTTTCCCTCTCATCATCTCATTATTTATCTCCCTCTCTCTCTCTGATTCTTTCCTTATGTCTCTCTCCCTCCTCGACTCTATCTCTCTATCTCACTCTCCACTCTCAATTGTATCTCTCCCATTCTCTCCCTTCCCCCTCCCTTTCTCTTATTCACATAAATCACTCCCTCTCTCTCTCTCTCTTTGCCATTCTAATTTATCTCTTAAATCTCTCCCTCTCAACCTCTATCTCTTTATCTCACTCTCCTCCTCTCTTAGGCGTGTTTCTCTCCAAATCTCTCCCTCTCTCTTCCCCCTCCCCCCTCTCTAGAGTCATATGGTGTCCCAAGGGGCTACGCATGTGTTAGAACACCATATGACCCCTTAGGACACCATACAGCCCATTACGACATCAGATTGTCCTAAGGGGTCCTATGGTATCTTGAGGGGTCATATGGTGTTGTTAAGGGTCATATGGGGTCCTAAGGGGCCAGACATGTGTTAGAACACCATATGACCCCTTAGGACACCATATGACCCCTTAATACACCATATGACCCATTAGGACATCATATTGTCCTAAAGGGTCATAAGGGGTCATGTCATGTACTAGGATATTAAAGGGTTCATATGGTGTTCTAAGGGGTCACATGGGGTCCTAAGAGGCCATGCATGTGTTAGAAGACCATATGATCCCTTGAGACACCATATGACCCCTTAGGACACCATATGACCCATTAGGATATCATATTGTCTTAAGGGGTCATGTCATGTACTAGGATGTAAAAAAGGGTCATATGGTGTTCCTTGTAATATGGTGTCCAAAGGGGTCATATGATGTTATTAGGGGGTCATATGGGGTCTTAAGGGCCCACACATGTGTTAGAACACCATATGACCCCTTAGGACACCATATGACCCATTAGGACATCATATTATCCTAAGGGGTCATGTCGTGTAATAGGATCTTAAAAGGGGTCATATGGTGTCCTCAAGAGTCATGTGGTGTCCTAAGGGGCCATATGGTGTTGTTAGGGGTCATATGGGGTCATAAGTGCCCACACATGTGTTTTAACACCATATAACTCCTTAGGACACTATATGACCCCTTAGGACACCATATGACCTATTAGGACATCATGTTGTCCTAAGGGGTCATCTGGTGTGATAAGGGATCATATGGTGTGATAAGGGGTCATATGGTTTCCTAAGGGGTCACATGGTGTCGTTATTGGTCAAATGGGGTCCTAAGGGGCCACGCACATGTTAGAACACCATATGACCTCTTAGGACACCATATGGACATCATATGGTCCTAAGGGGTCATATGGCATCATTAGAGGTCATATGGGGTCCTAAGGGCCCACACATCTGTTAGAACACC
Source organism: Cryptomeria japonica (assembly GCF_030272615.1). Taxonomy (NCBI): domain Eukaryota; kingdom Viridiplantae; phylum Streptophyta; class Pinopsida; order Cupressales; family Cupressaceae; genus Cryptomeria; species Cryptomeria japonica. The sequence continues at coordinate 118,493,620 of NC_081405.1, forward strand.
ATATGACCCCTTACGACACCATATGACCCCTTAGGACATCATATTGTCCCAAGGGGTCATATGTTGCCATAAGGGGTCATATGATATCCCGTGGGGTCACATGGTGTCGTTAGGGGTCATATGGGGTCCTATGGGGCCATGCATGTGTTAGAACACCATATGAACCCTTTGGACACCATATGGACATCATATGGTCCTAAGAGATCATATGGTGTTCTAAGGGGTCATATGGTGTCGTTAGAGGTCATATGGGGTCTTAAGGGCCTACACATGTGTTAGAACACCATATGACCCCTTACGACACCATATGGTCATATGGTGTCATAAGGGGTCATATGGTGTCCTGTGGGGTCACATAATGTCATTAGGGGTCATATGGGGTCCTAAGGGGGCCACACATGTGTTAGAACACCATATGACCCCTGAAGACACCATATGGACATCATATGGTCCTAAGGGATCATATGGTGTCCTAAGGGGTCATATGGTGTTGTTAAGTGTCTTATGGGTTCCTAAGGGCCCACACATGTGTTATAACACCATATGACCCCTTAGGACCCAGTATTGTCCTAAGGGGTCATATGGCATCATGAAGGGTCATTTCATCTACTTTTATATTAAAAGGAGTCATATGGTGTCATTGGGCATCATATATTGTCCTAAAGGGTCATATGGTGTTGTTAAGGGTCTCTATATCTTCCCCACTCCCTCTCTCTCACTCTCCCCCTCAAGTGTCTCTATCCCATTATTTCCCTCTCTCCCTACCCATCCCTTTCTCTTTCTCTCAATTTTCTATCTCTTTCCCTCTAACTCTCTTTCCCTCTCTCCCTCCTAGTCTCTCTCCATCTCTCAGGTGTGTCTATCCCATTTTGTCCATTCTCTCTGTCTCTCTATCTCTCTATCTCTCTGTCTCTCTCTCTCCCCTTGTCTCTATAGTCTTTGTCTCATTTTTTCCATTCTCTTCCTCCCCCTCCCTTTTTCTTTCTCTCTCAAGTCTATCTCTCTTTCCCTCTAAATATTTTTCTCTCTCAATTTGCTCTCTCTTTTCCTCCAACACTTTTTACTTGTCTCCTTCCTAGTCCCCTTCTCCCTCTTTCCCTCTATCTCTATCTCTCTCCCTCCCCATCCTTTTCTCTTTCTCTTCCAATTCTCTTTCCCTCTAACTCTCTTTCCTTGTCTCCCTCCCAGTCCCCCCCCTCTCCCTCCCAATCCCCCCCACTCTCTCTCTCTCATCAACCCCCTTCCTCTCCTCTCTCTCTTTCTCTCTCTTAGGTCTCTCCCCTCTCAATTCATTAACCCCTACCCCCCTTAATCCATCTCTCTTAGTTTGGATCTCTCTTTGCCTCAACCCCTTCCTCCCTATCTCACTCTCTCTCTCTCTATGATCTCTCCCTCTCTTTCCATCCCTTTCTCCCTCTCTCCTTGATATATTCCTCTCTTTCCATCAACCCCTTCCTACTTCCATCTCTCCCACTTGATCTCTCTCACTCTTAGGTCTCTCCCTCAACCCATTCCTCTCTCTCTCCACACCCCTCCCTCCCTCTTTCTTACTTGGGCCCTCTCTTTGTTCTCTCCCTCTATTTTCATCAGCCCACCTTCCTTTATCTCTCACTCACTCACTCACTTACTCACTCACTCTATCTCTCTATCTCTCTCTCTTAGGTATCTCCCTCTCTTTTCATCAACCCCTCCCTCCACATCTCTCAATTGGTCTCTATATTTTCCTCAACCCATCCCTCCCTCTCCCACTTAATCTCTCCCTCTCTTTCCAACCCTTCCTCCCTCTCTCCCTAATATATCCATCTCTTTCCATCAACCTCTCCCTTCCTCCCTCCATCTCTCCCACTTGATCTCTCTCTCTGGTCTTTCGCTCAACCCATTCCTCCCTCCCTCCCTCCCTCCCTCTTTGAATTTAACTCTCTCTCTCTCTCTCTCTCTCTCTCTCTCTCTTTGTCTCTCACTTAAGATATCTCTTTCCTTGGCATTTTCCTTTCTTTCCATCAACCACTCCTTTCCTCCCTCCATCTCTCTCACTTGCTCTCTAGTCTCTCTCCCTCTCTCTCTAGTATTTTATTTACCTTCCATCAACCATAGAGAGGGAGAGAGAGAGGTGAAGAGAGGGAGGTAGGGAGGGAGAGAGAGAGAAAGAGAGAAAGGGTGGAAGGTGGGGGTTGAAGGAGAGACTAGAGGGAGAGAAATCCCAAGTGAAATAGAGGGGGGAGGGAAAGAGAGGGAAAAACTTGAGAAAGAGAGAGAGAGAGAGAGAGGTAGGGGTTGAGGAAGAGAGTGGGGGAATGCAAGGAAAGAGAGGGAGAGACCAGAGAGAGAATCCTGATACGAGCATGTTGATTACTAGAATTTGGATCATAACTCCTAGAGATCTGAAACCAGTCTCAAACATCCTGCCAATATATACATAAAATATAACTTAAAGTATATGAATTTATATATTTTGAGACAGAGAATGAAAGGAAAATATAATTTGTGCTTTCCAAAATGAAAATGCACTTGTCAAAATGTAGCACCATATGGTGCATGCCAAATTTGGTGCTCGCCTTATTTGGCATTCACCATATTTGGCGCACACCAAACAGATTTGGCATGACCAAACCTTAGGTTTGGCACATCAAACCTATTTGGTATGCTCCAAATAGGGCACACACCCTTGACAGGGGCCAAAACATTTTTGGCATCTTTTTGGTCCCCCATCTTTATGCTCTTACTTGTTTGTACTAACTTCCAACATTTTAAAAGCTCAATGATGATGAAAAGAGCACAAACAATTGGCTGACAAAATTGTTGGATATTAGAGTTGTTGGGATATGTTGTTGTCATTGATGTCAACATATTCTTGTGTTGTAGAGAATTGGTGTATTGCAGAGAGTTATTTTGGTGATCTATTGCAGATGTGTTGATGTGGTTTAATGGATTTCAAGATATTTATCTCTAGTTGATTCAATATGAGTTTCATGATGCTATGAGATGATTTGGTCAAGTTATTTGATCCAGTGTGATGGTTAGTTTTCTAGTGTTCTGTGTTGCAAAGTTGTGGTATTTGATCCATATTTCTTTAGAATGATTAAATATTGAGTTGTAGATTTAGGAGAGTGTTTGAGACTTTCATGTGTGTCCTCAGATCAGATGGTTTATGATTTGGAACTTCACAAGTGTATCTTTCAGTTTGTCAATTGGTGTTCTTGAGCTTCAGCGATAAAATAATGATGATTCTTGTTATCCGAGTTGTTGTGGTGATTGTAGTGGAATTAACATTTCTTTTTGATGTTCTCTGATTGTGTTCTATGTATTTTGGTGGTCTGTCTTGATCATGGTGTGCATTATTAAAGATATTATTGGTCTAGTGGTATTCTTTGTGTTGTGCGACATACTTAGTGGTTTAGCATGTTGCAGATGATCTTGATGAATTATTTCGTGGTGTTACATGTTCGAGGATTTGATTTGGGTCCATGCTATGTCCTTGCTGACATTGTATTGGTCCAGTTATGGATTTATGTATTGTGTGATGTAATTTTGTAATTAGGTCTTATGTGTTGAGTCAACCTTAAGGTTAAGGTTGATGAATTGTATAATAAGCATTGTAATTATCTTAGTTGTGTGTCTATGAATGTTTATGGTTGGATCTATGATTTGTGAGAGTATTGTATGAGCGAACAAGCGAATTTATCCTTATTTAGTGGTGAAGACAAGAGAAGTGTTTTTGTGCAGACAATGTGCTTAACCAAAACTGTAATCAGACATTTGGAGATGCTATTCTTTTAGTTCATGTAATCAGGATTATTGTCTGATCTTTGTAAGGCAATGAGACTTCCTGAGGGTTGTAGCCCTTCTTGTTTTTTAGCAGTGAGCTCTAGGTAGTATTCCTAAATACATGTGCATTCCCTATTGTAATATTTACACATACTATTGTAGAGTATCATCATACTGTGGGTAGGTTCCCACCGTGGTTTTTCCCTTAACCGGGTTTTCCACATAAAAAAATCCTTGTGTTATGTGTGTTGTTGATTTGGTGTTTATCTTTTCTATTTTTATTCTTGATCAGATCTAAAATTGAGGTTAATTTGTTTGAGATTTGTGAAAATTGATTCAGCCCCCGCTCTCAGTTTTCCTACATTGTTGCTGCACTACTATCAACAATTGGTATCAAAGCTAGATCCTTTGGAAGGATCTTGATTGCTTGAGGATATCTGGGATGATAACTATTATTTTTAAGGAGAGTATGATATTTGATGGAACTAATTACTCTATATGGAAGAACCAGATGGAAGTTCACCTGAACTATCTTGGATAAGATTATTGGAAGTTTACAAAGAATGCATACATTGTTCTTGCGAATGGTCTTGCTACTACAGCTATGATCAAGGATGCTGAACATAATATAAGAATTAAGGAAGCATTGCTGAGTGACCTGACTAATACAGAGATGACAAATATGATGGGATTGTAGAATGCACATGAGATTTGAGAGAAGGTAGAAACCTTGTATGAAGGAGATAAACATGTGAAAGTTGCCAAGCTGTAGAGATTAAAAGGAAAGTATGAGATGTTGAAGATGGGAGAAGATGAGAAAATTTCATCCTTTATATGGTTAAAGTGAATGGTCTTATGCTTAACATCAGATGTGCTGGTGGAATCCTTGAAGAAGATGAGATTGTGGCTTAAGTGTTGAGATCCTTGCATCCTACTTATAAACATAAAGTTGCTGCTATTGATGAGATCTAGACTGTGACAACTATGACAAGAGATATGCTAGTTGGTAAGCTTTCTACTTTTGAATTCAGCAAACTTGGTGAATCACATGGCAAAACTAAGACTGTGTTTAAAGCTACTGTATCCGAGAAGCAAATGTATGATTCGGGAGAAATTTCAACTACGGTTTCCAGATATGAAAGAGAAATAAGAGAGATGGAAGAATAAGAAAGAGAATTGGGAGAGCTTGAAGCACTTATTTCTAGAATATTTCTTAAGGGAGCCAGTAAGTATGAAGGGAAGTTATCTTTGAAATTTTTTTCATGGAATAAGATTGGTCACTTTGCTTCTAGGTGTCCTGAAAGAGATGAAAGATTGTCAAAGTATGATATGCCTTACAAGCCTAAGTAGAAGTATAGATATCAGATGAAATGTTATTATGCTACTGATGAAGGTGTGATAGATGAGGAGTTTGAGAAAGGGAATTCAGAAGATGAATTTGTGTTCACTATTATCAAGGAAGATGATCTAGTATTTGCTGATTCTACAAGATGTATTGTTGAAGAGAAAGCTTTGGCTACTAAAATTGATGAAAAAGATGAATGGGTAATTGATAGTGGTTGTTCACATCATATGACAGGTGATAAAGGTAAATTTGTGAACATGGAGAAACATGATGGTGGTGTAGTGAGATTTGGAGACAACAAATCTTGTGTAATCTATGGTAGAGGTTCTATTTCTCTTGATTATAAGCATAATACTTATGATGTTTTATATGTTGAAGGTTTGAAGAATAATCTTTTGAGTGTTGGATAGATGGTTGATAAGGCATATGATTTAGAATTTAAGAATGGGAAATATAAGATCTTGAATAGCTCTAGTATAGAGATTGCACTAGGTAATAAGACTATAGGTAATATCTTTCATTTGAATACTAGTGAGAAAAGTTGTTTGATTGCTCAGATTGATGAGAGTTGGTTGTGGCATAGAAGGATGTGTCATGTTAACTTTGACTACATGATTAAGATTAGTTCTACTCAAGCTATTAGAGATCTGCCTAAGATAGTGAAACCTACTAATCCGGTGTGTAAAGAATGTAAATTGGGAAAGAAAACAATAATTTCATTCAAGAGCGAATTGTATACATCTAATGGATTATGTAGTACTTCTCCTCGTTTGAACTCATTAGACTCATATTTTATTATTGTTTATTTTCAGTGGATACATTACCATGATGTATTATTCAGATTTATATGACATTATTTCATTCTTTATCTGGATATGAGATGCATAATTTATTTGCAGTATTTCAACACTTGTGATTTATGGCATTTTATGGATTATTTCTATTTACTGACACTTTATTTTAGCTATGCAATGTGAAATTATATGTTACGTGTCTGCGAGTGTATTAGATGCAAGGGGATGATTTTCCTTCACTCACTCTGGTGAGACAGGGAACGCCATGGTTCTCCTTCATCGGTGTGTATACCATGTTTTCTATATTGTATATATGCATGTGTGGTTTAGTGCTGCAGGATATTACAGGCACAAGTACCGGGTAGGTACAGGGTATCATCTCCACCTGGCTTCATAGGTCTGAGCATGCCTTATATTGTCTGATGGAAGTGGAGGAGGTAGTAGTTGACCCTATTTTATTCAGTTACACTCTTGTGAGTGTCGTCAGTTGGTCATCCTGTCAGTTTGTTCGGCCTTTGTGTATTGTTATTTGATTTTTTCTGAGTCTTTGCTTGGGGTTTGTTCAGTTTGTGTGTTTTAGTGGATTTAATTAATTAATTAAATTTATAGAGTTATCTCATAGTTGGTATTTTTGAATTATGTATTTTGTGCATTGAGATTATAAATTTAATTAATTAAATTTTTTTATTGAATTAAGTTGCAAGATGCATGATATTAGAAATATATTTTATTTAAATTTTAGTGAAAAATAAATTAGATTTTTTCATTTATTGTTTCCTAGAATTTTAAATAAATAAAAGAATAACAGAATAAATAAATAAATAAATGAATAAAAGAATAAATTAGAGTTAAAGTATTGCTTTATTTTCTTTTTAGGAAATTAATTAATTTGCATGAGAAAAGAAAAGAAAAAAATGATTTTTGCTTATTGCATGTAATTTATTCCTTTGTTAGGAATTAGAAAAGAAAAATAAAATTGCTTTTAATTACTAGTATTAAATATTAGGGTTTTTGGGGAAAAACATATGCAACCTAGAGTTTTAGTTTAAAAGGGGAAGATATCTTTTTATTTTGGGGATCATGGGAAAGAGGCAGAGATTTTGTTGAAGGAAAAATTATTGGAAGCTTAGATTTTGGTGAAGAAAAATTGTTTGGAAGCTTGTTGAAGGATTGAATCTCTCTTACAAAGTTCTTCTAGGAAAGCTATACCAGGTTGGGTAGTTTCTTCTGGTTGTTTGTTTTAAATAAAATATTTTATTTCTTCCCTCTTTCTGAATGATGTGTGTGTTAAAATATCTGTCAAATCCAAAATTCTTTCTGGTTATTTCTCATTCTTGGCTAAAGTCCATTTCTGAAATTAGTTTCTAGTGTATGGAAAGAAATTGTTTCCTGGGTGTTTGTAGATTAAAATTTTGAGGAAATTGGGAAAAGTTATCCAGGCAAATTTTGCCAAGATATTTTACTATGCATGAAAATTGCAAGATTTGGGAGAAAAGGTTTTTGCCAGAGAAAATGTCCTTTGGTTTTGTATTGGATTCGATATTTTGCTATGACCGTTCTTTATGTATATTTGTGCATCTCTGTATATTTAGTTGTAAAATTAATTGAGAATTAAATCTAGTAGTTTATTAAGTGTATGGGAAAATCTATATTAATTAATTTGTATTAATTAGATTCCCTGGAAATAAATTTTATTGAAAAATAAAATTTAATATTTGTTTAGGTTATTGAAATTTTAATATTTTAGGTTAGTTAAATTTAATGTTTTTTTAGGTTATTGAATTAAAAAAAATAATTTAAAAAAATAAAAAAATACAACTTTCGGTAGTTACTACCGATGGTAGTATAGCTACCGGTAGTAGCAGTGCTACCGCAAGGTAGCAGTGCTACCTATGGTAGTACCTTCTACCGTGCGGTAGCACTTGCTACCTATAGTAGTAGGGGTTAAACTAATTTCATGGTTTCCTAGATAAATTTCGTGCAAACCGAAATATGGTATTTCAGATTTCCGTGCAGGGTTATAAAATTCAATTTTTAAATTAAATTATTATATATATGATATATATATATATATGTATATATATATGTATATATGTACATACATATATATATATATACATATATGTATATATATATACATACATATATATATGTACATACATATATATATATGTACATACATATATATACATATATATATATATATGTATATATGTATATATATATGTACATACATACATATATATATATGTATGTATATATGTATATATGTATATCTATATATATATATATGTATATGTATATATGTATATATGTATGTATATGTATATATGTATTTATGTATGTATATGTATGTATATATATATATATATATATATATATATATATATATATATATATATATATATATATATATATATATATATATATATATATATATATATATATCTCTGTGTGTGTGTGTGTGTGTGTTTATTATGGGCATTATGTTATTTAATATTATTTTAATACTATGAAAATTAATTCATGTGGTTATATATATATTGTAATATGATTATAGGTATATGATATATATATGATGTATATATATATTCATATAATTATATATATATATAGATAGATAGATAGAGAGAGAGAGAGAGAGAGAGAGAGAGAGAGAGAGAGAGAGAGAGAGAGAGATTGGTTATTTCCAAAAAAGCTTATAATTTTAGATTTTATATTTATGCTTGGAAATACATTAGGAGATTAATTTTTATGTGATTGATTTAACCTTATTGGACAAATGACAAAATTGATTTCCTTGTATTAATATAGTTGTATTTTCTTATTTTCTGGAAAATCTTTAATTGCAAGTTATTTATGCTTTTGGTTGTTTAAAGAAAAGATTGGTTGTATTAGGATCTTGTTTAAATGGTGTTTGTAGTCAAGCTTAATTTCATTGTTATTCTAGTTGAGTTGTCATTATGTCATATGTTGTTATATCTCATTGGTTAGGTGTTGTTGTATAACCTCGTTGATATGAGCCATTGTGTGTTTTTTTTCCAAATGGTCAATCTTGGGTCAGTGATTGTGTATCCTTCACCTATGGTTTGTCAGGATTAGATATGTCTATCTGTTTCGCCATAGAGTTCTCGTAGAGAGAGACCTTTCTTGTTAGTGTTCTATGAGAGAGAGTGGCTTTTGAGCGGGGGCCACACCCGAAGTGGATGGCATGATAACCCCTCGAAAGTCAGTTAAAAAGTGATAACCTAATAATTGATTAGGGGTGGGTAGTTTATAATATTAATTAAGATAATGTGCCTCGCACATGGTTGAGTGCTTGTATAGGCTCAGGATGTGGTGAGAAGGCCTGGAATGGAAAACTTACCACCTTGTCTTCACGAAAGGATTGGTAGGGTTCGCATGAGGCTTAGATGGAGCCGGAGGTTCGGAAGAGATTACCAGGATAACCCAGGATGGGGGCTGAGACCTATGGAGGCCTATCAGGGTAACCACCGTAAGCCACGCGATGAACTATCTCCTTAGAGTCACTAGTGTTTGTGAGTTGAGTCACATGGATATTTGCGGAGTTCTGTAATTCTTTCATACTTGTCTTATATTGCTTGCTTGAGGGTTTTCTACTATCTCCTAGCATGGTGGGGTGGTTCCATTTTGAGATCACATGGTCGGGTGGTAGTGCCACTTCCCATCAGATGTTCTGGATTGTATCTTCAGGCGAGGAAAGGCTTAACTGGTGTTTCTTGGTTCGTGGTTCATGTACTAGCTCTTGTTCATGATCATTGTTCAGTTGAGACCTTGTGGTCATTGTATCAGACTTTTATGTAACCTTGATATTGTAACTTTTGGATTCTGTGGTATTTTTGGAAGTCATGTATTTATGGATATTGTAATATTATGTCAGTGGAATGTATGTTAATTTAGTTGCTTTGATCTTTTGTATAAATTAAATATGGATAAATAAATGCATTGGAGTACTTTGGTTCTTTCATTATGGAGTTTAGATGTATGTGTAGGTTTTAATCTTAAGCATTTAATTTCTCTAATTAAATGGACAATTGGATTAACCATGGTGTTAATATAATCTATGAATTAATCTTCGTTGGTAACCCTTAGGAAATCATGTGTTAGACTTCTGCTGTGTTATTAAACGTGCAATGGTTATAATTAATGCATTTAATCTTTTTTATAAAAACATTTCACCCTTTAGTTGCCTAGATGTGTTTTTTTCCTTTAGGTTTCCTGGTGGGGCATTACAGATTATTAGATCTTATGCATACTGATTTATGTGGACTTTCTAGAGTGAGAAGCCGATATGGAGACATATACTTTATGTTGCTGATTGATGACTATTATAGGATGATGTGGGTCACTTTTCTAAGGGAGAGATTAGAAGCACTAGAGAAGTTCAAAATATTCAAAGCTAGCGTGGAGACATAGATAGGATTGAAACTGAAGTGTCTGAGGTCTGATAGAGGAGGAGAATTTACCTCTGATGAGTTTAATTCTTTTTGTGAAGAGCATGGAATCATGAGACAATTATCTGCTTTGAGGACCCCTTAGCAGAATGGAGTTGTTGAAAGGAAGAACAAAAATATTTTGGATGTTGCTAGAACCATGATGGTTGAAGGAAATGTTTCACATACCTATTGGAGAGAAGTTGTTAGTACTATTGTATACACATTTAACCGAGTGCATATAAAATATGATTCAAGTAAAACTCCTTACGACCTATGGTTTGGTCATGTTCTGATAGTTAGATATTTTAGAATCTTTGGAAGTAAATGTTATATCAAAAGAAATGAGGATATAGGTAAATTAGATGCAAGATGTGACGAAGGAATCTTTTTGTGAATATTTTACTAAGAGAAATTCCTACCGGTCTTACAACAAGAGACTAAGAAAGATAGTGGAAATTGCGAATGTGAAGGTTGATGAGAATCATGAGAACCAAATCAGAGCATGCAGATATGAGTTTGATGATTAGGATGTTACTTCAAAGAAAGTGCAGACTCCAAGTATGAAGTAGAGTGATCTGGAAGAGATAATAACTCAAGATGTTGTTTCCAGTGAAGAGGTTCAAGAGACTAAAAATCAGAATAATTAGAAGACCTCAAGGTATGTAAGATTGAATCATTCAGAGAATTAGATTATTGGTGATAAAAATAAAGTTGTGATGACTAGGAGAAGGATTGCTACTAAAGAGACATGTTTGATTTCCAAAATTGAGCCTAAAGATGTTGCTGAAGCTTGTAATGATGAAAATTGGGTAAAAGCTATGGAAGAAGAGTTAGATCAAATTGAGAAGAACAAAACATGGGAACTTGTTTTGAGACCTAAGGATAAGAATGTAATTGGTACTAAATGGGTGTTCTAGAATAAACTGAATGAAGATGGGGAAGTTGTTAGAAAAAAATCAAGACTAGTATGTAAGGGATACTCACAAATAGAAGGTATTTATTTTGAGGAGACCTTTGCTCGGGTAGCTAGAATTGAATTTGTTATACTATTTTTTGCATATGCTTCTAATAAGAAATTTAAGGTATATGAAATGGATGTGAAGTCAGCCTTTTTGAATGGTGAATAGAAAGAGGAAGTCTACATTGAGAAACCAGATGGATTTTCATTGACAGATGAAGAAGAAATGGTATGCAGATTGAAGAAAGCATTCTATGGACTTAAACAAGCCCCTAGAGCTTGGTATGCTAGATTGGACAGGTATTTGATGAAATTGGAATTTTGTAAAGGTACTGCTAATAGTAATTTGTACTTCAAGATTGATATTGATAATATTTTGATTATTGAAGTCTTTGTTGATGACATTATTTTTGGAGGAGATGATGATTTGAGTAAGAAGTTTGTTGATGATATGGAAAAAGAATTTGAGATGTCTATGATAGGTGAGATGAAATTCTTTCTAGGATTGAAAATTACACAAATTAACAAAGGCATTTTCATATCTCAATCTAAGTATGTGAAGGAATTACTGAAGAAGTTTGGGTTAGATGATTCCAAACCCATTGGAACTCCTATGGTGACTAGATGCAAGATGATAATAGATGATGAATCTCTGAAGGCTAACCAAACCTTGTATAGATCTATAATTAGTGGGCTGCTATATTTGACTTAGAATAGACCTAACATTATGAATTTTGTATGTCTTGTTGCAAGATTTTAGGCTAATCCTCATGTTACTACTATGAAGAGGATATTCAGATATTTGAAGGGAACAATTGATTATGGTTTGTGGTATCCGAAGGATGATGATTTCACTTTAAATGCTTATACTGATGTTGATTGGGTAGGTGATGTTGATGACCGGAAGAGCACTATTGGTGGAGCATTCTTTTTGAGAAAGAAATTGGTTTCTTGGACAAGTAAGAAAGAAGATGCCATTTCTTTATCTACTATAGAAGCTAAATATATTGCCACTACTAGCAACTGTACTCAAGTTATCTGGATGAAGCAAATGCTGAAGGATATTAGACTTGTTTATAATGAGGCTACTATTATTTATTGTGATAATTCTAGTCCTATCAATATCTCTAAAAATTACGTGTTGCATTCTAAGACAAAGCACATATCAATTAAGTTTTAGTTTTTGAGAAAGTCAGTGATAAGGATGTTAGATTGGAGTATGTACCTACAAAGGAACAGATTGTAGATATCTTCACTAAGCCTTAGCTTGCAAAGACATTTGAATATCTAAGAGAGAAGTTAGGGGTGATATCCCCTCTTACTATGAACTAGATGCATTGAGTTGCAACGATCTAGTGGACTTCATTGTCTTATCCTATTATCCAGATTGATGAGTGGGTGTTGTTGCTCCAAGGGAGTAGTCAGTGTGTGATTTAGTTATTCAGATTTGTGTGTTTATCCTTAGGTGGAGAGATTGTCCTTCTTAGGGGGGAGAGATTCATGTGAGAATAACTATTTTTGATTATTTTTCACATTCATATGTTGCCATCAATGCCAAAGGGGGAGGTTCTTGGATATTAAAGTTGCTAGGATATGTTATTGTTATTGATGTCAACATATTCTTGTGTTGTAGAGAATTGGTGTATTGCAGAGTTATTTGTGTGATCTGCTGTAGATGTGTTGATGTGGCTTAATGGGTTTTGAAATATTTATCTCACATTGGTTTTTGATGTTCTCTGATCATGTTCTATGTGTTATGGTGGTCTGTGTTGATTGTGGTTTTTGTTATTGAAGTTTTATTGGTCCGGTGGTATTCTTCGTGTTATGCGACATATTCAGTGGTTTAGTGTGTTGTAGATGATCTTGGAGAATTATTTGATGGTGTTAAATGTTTGAGCATTTGATTTGGGTCCATGCTATGTCCTTGTCAACATTGTATTGGTCCAGTTATGGATTTATGTATCTGTGATGTAATTTTGTAATTAGGTCTTATGTGTTGAGCTGGCCTTATGGTTAAGGTTGATGAATTGTACAAATAAGAATTGTAATCATGTTAGCTATGTGTCTGCGAGTATCTGTGGTTGGATATATGATCTATGAGAGTATTGCATGTGTGAACAAGAAAATTTATCCTTCGGTAGTGGTGAAGAGTAGATAAGTGTGTTTGTGTAGACAATGTGCTTAACTGGAACTACAATCAGGCATTTGGAGATGCTATTCTTTCAATTCATGTAATCCACACTATTGTCTGATCTTTGTAAGGTATTGTGTCTTCCTCAAGGTTGTAGCCATTCTTGTTTTTGAGCAATGGGCTCTAGGAAATCTTCCTAGATGCATGTGCATTCCCCATTGTAATATTGACACATATTACTACAGAGTATCATATATTGTGGGTAGGTTCCCACCATGGTTTTTCCCTTAACCAAGTCTTCCATGTCAAAAATCCTTGTGTTATGTGTGTTGTTGATGTGGTGTTTATCTATGCTATTGTTGTTCTTGATTAGATTTAAAGTCGAGGTTAATTTGTTTGATATTGGTGAAAAGTGATTCACCCCCCTCTTAGTTTTCCTGTATTGTTGCTGCCTTGCTATCAACAAGAGTGACAACATTGCACAATTCAGTTTGCATGGTTATAATCGATTGCATTCATATGAATTGCATTTAATTACATACATGTTAGTTACATTCATATTTAGTTATCATTTCATTTAGTTGCATCATTGTATTAGTTGCATTTAGTAACATTTGACTATCATCATTATGTCATTCAGATTGCATTTTAAAAATACTAGTGTGCATCCATCCATACATAAACATCAACATCATCATATATCAAATCATTGCATCTATCACATCATAAATAAATTATTTACAAAAAATATCATCATCACATATAAGCATAGGCATCAAATAGGCACATCATCATGATGCATGCATATCACAACAAAATCATATAGCTCATCACAAAATCATTCATCATCATAAAAATCATCATATGTATTCATAAACATAAATCATGACATATAGAAATCTATAAGCATATAAAACAAAAATCACGACATCCATACATATGCATCATCATATAACATCACATCATCATATAAAAAAACCACATGTAGATCCAAGAAAAAATCGTTGTTGCATCTCATTTAAATCTCCAAAATAAATGTCAAATATACAAATGATATCATGTCTATTTATGAAATACATCAAAAAGAATGATACACATCACAAATTGTTCGATATTGATGCTACTAGGATATGTTGTTGTCATTGATGTAAACATATTCTTGTGTTTTGGTGTTGCAATTTTTTTTTTGGTGATTCAGTGTTTGCAATGAGCTGATCTGGTTGGTTTGTCTATGGTGCTATGTGATGATTTGATCCAATTATGGATTTTGGTATGAAGATTCATTTTCAGTGTTCAGTGTTGCAGTGTTTTGGTGTTTGATCTGTTGTGCTCTAGTATTATTATATCTTGTGTTGCGGATTTGGGAGAGTGTTGGATGTTTGTGTGTATCTTCATTTCAGATGGTTCATGATTTGATTCTCTGTAAGCTATCTTTCTCATCTGAGTTGTTGTTGATAAGTGTTCTTGAGTGTTAGCATGTTGATCGATGAAGATTTGAATAAGTGGTGTTGGTGCAGCTATTGCGGATGGTTCTAACATGCTTGTTGGTGTTTCCTAATCATGTCCTATTAGGTTTGATGATTCACATTGATCCTTATGCAAGTTATTGAATATTTTATGGGTCGAGTGATATTCTTTGTGTTATGCAGTATTTTTGGCGGTGTAGCATGTTGCAATTGATCTTGGCAAGATTTTTGGTGGTGGTTTGTGTTCGAGGAGTTTGTTTGGGTTCATGCTCTATTGTTTTTGGCATTTAATTGGTTTGATTGATAATTTATGTATCATATGATGTAATTTTATAATTAGGTGTTAAGGGTTTGGCTGACCTTATAGTCAAGGTTGATGATTTGTATAAATAGGTGTTATATTTGTGGTTCGATGATGTATGGGGATTCAACCTACATTATCAGAGAGTGGTGTATGTGTGAACAAGTAAAATTATCTTTCGGTGTGGTGTATTGAGAAGATATTGTTACAGAGCAGACAAATATGCTTAAATGGAACTTTCATCAAGCATTAGTAGATGCAATCTGTGCAGTTCATCTTAACCGGATTGTAGTCCAAATATTTTTGTAAGGTAGTAAACCTTCTCTGAGGGTTGTAGCCTTGTGGGTCATTGCAATTTGATTTGTGAGCTCTAGGCAGTGTGCCTGAATGCATGTGCATTCCCCATTGTAATATTTACACATACTATTGTAGAGTATCATCTTATTGTGGGTAGGTTCCCACCATGGTTTTTCACTTAACCGGGTTTTTCATGTCAAAAATATTGGTGTTATGTGTGTTTTTTTAATTTTTCTCATCTTTATTTTTGTTGTAGTTGATCAGATCTGAGATAGTGCTTAATTTGTTAAATTTGGTGAAAACTGATTCACCCCCCCTCTCAGGTTTCTTTCCTTCTTGTTGCCAACACAAATATCTATAAAAGATCAAGATAAATAAAATTAGGCATGACTGCCTCCAAATAATGATGGTCTCTTTGCACCTATACCACCACCGGATGCTCCTGCCCCAAGATCTCCATTGGGTGGATCCCACCATAGTGGTCCTGTCACACCCCTACTCTTAGTTCAAGAATGACTTTGTCCAGACCTCGTGAAGGCCATATCTACTTATCTTGGTGCTCTCTCATATTGAGGGACCAAATCCTCATATAATCACCTATAATACTCGACCTCCTTGGCCAAGTATTGAATCTCTCTCAGGGTGTCTCTAACTAGGGCTCTTGTTGTTGCTTTGTCCAATCTATTAGATAGGGCCTCGACTTGTCCCTACAGCTCTATGGTAGTATCCCTCTCAGTCTATAACTATGTGATTTGTCTTTGCTACTATGGAATCTGCCTTTGTTGTTGGGCAATCTGTGCTTGAAATTACTAAACAGAGGCATGTAGTGCTCTAATTTGAGCATCTTGCTGATGGGGTGGCACACGAATCTATATCTATCTCTGCGACTATCCTTTGGCCCATGGAATTTGCACCTAGGAAGAAGTGCCTACTACCTCTGTCCCTGTGACCTATGGAGGGGGCATCCCTAATCTCCTTTGTTGTACTGCCCTACTCTGTACATCCTATCTAGACCTAATGACCCCTGATCCACACTATTCAACATCATCACAACCCTCCTCATCATTGTCATCTCTTCACTTTCGACCTCCTCTAATGTGTGGCCTGTCATCGTCCTCATCATACAAAATCAGCATTGTCTTGCCAAGATCAAACAACTGTGGTACTCTGTGGGCTATCCAATATTGTGAGTAATCGACTATCATATGCACATCAATCACCCCCACAACATAATCCCAAGTTTGTGCACCCAAAATTAGATACTCTACACAGACTACATCATTGGATATGGTGGGTCCCCACTCCAAAACATCTTGCTGACGATGTGCATACTAACAGGCTCCCAATGGTAACCCCTACTATCTACGATACTACCTATAAACCTGGCTATGCAAAAACCTCTCAATGATGAAAGGCATTTGAACGATCAAATATCTCAAGTAAAAAACATATGGCATATCTCGTGCATCCTCAATCCATGCCTCAAAGTCAAGATATAGCCTCCAGATGACCGTATCCAAATCATCTAATGCCTGATGCTCGTACTCAAATTTCCCCCGCTTGTACTAGACAACAATACCTATACCATAAGCATAGGGCCTGGTTAGTAGTCTATCTCTATCTACTAGCAACTGCGTGATCTCTATGTACTCCTAGGCCCACACCTGTAGTAATTTTACCCCTCTAGATAAACTTGTGTATCCTTGATGCACCACTTGATGTGACTCCCAGTATAGATGTATGAGAATGTATGATCCCCAAGAAAATCTCTTACCCTCGGTCACCATGTCCTCTATCACTAACCCCTATCCCACTACTATTCTAGTCTACCTATGGTCGGGACAGAAAACCTCCAATAAATATTGCAAGAGATGATGATAGTGGCACATATCTATTAGATATCTCTTGCCAGGATATTTTATATCCACATATGTGATCGTCCTGGAACACTCATCACAATTCTTGAGTTCCACCTTCCTTCATGTGCTCATATGGCAGAAGATTACCACTACAGGGATTTGAAGAATCCTATAGATGTCCTCAGACATCATTGTCATCTCCCTAGTCACTAGAGGGAAGGTGTTAGTGTTGCTATACCACTGCTTCACAAATACCGTCAATAGACCCCGGTTAATCATATATCAGTGCGTGTCAAGCAAAGAGGATAATCCACACCTCTCGATGATATCTCTATCAGCCTATGATAGGTGAGGAATCAATCTCCATGTCTTCAAGAATCACTACAAGACTGAAGAACACCTAAATGCGCCTACAAATCATAACATATGACAAATAATCACTCTAATCGATCAATAAAATCAATCAATAATCAATCAATTAAACCATATCACAATCTAAATTAATTGGATAAAAAAGAACCACATAGAAACCAATTAGATCAAATGAAACCATATCAAAGTCAAAATCAAGAAGATCCATCAAATCAATCTATCAAATCAAACAAGAAGATCAATAAAATCAATCAAGAAAATCAATCTATCAAATCAATCATCACTCAATAAATTAAACCATATTACAATCCAAATCAATCAGATCAAAGACCACTATCAAAATCAAAGAACCATATTGAAATAAAACAAGCCACTCAATTTTATCCATATTGACATCGACCAAATCTTATCAAGACCCATATCGAGATCCAAAAAGACCCATATCAAAATCAATCAAACCAACTTGAACCATATCAAAAATCAATCAGTCAACTTATCAATTGACCCCTATCGAAAGCAAAGAAACACATTCAATTTCTTATCTTTTCATGTTAATGTGCTAAAACAATATGCAAATGCGTTAAATCACATCAAAGCACTAAAATATTCCACAAATGTGCTAAAATATACTGCCAAAGCACTAAATCTATAAATGCTCTAACCCATGGTGTGAATGAGCTAATCCTAGCAATGTGCTAATCTATCTAGAAAATGCACTATCCTATTCATCGTATGCACTAAATTCTAGCTATGCGTAAACTATCATTGAAATACGTTGATCTTTTCCTCACATGCGGTATTCCTATGCCCTATCATACCTACACACTAAGCTTCCTTGCGTATGTGCTAAACATACGACTGATGCACTAAATCGGTGAAAACCATGACACAAAAATGAAAAATGTGTGAAAATTATCAAAAATCTCACAAAAAGGTGTGGTTTTCGAGTACTTACTGGTGGTCAATAATTGATGGGTCGTTGGTACAACCTAACATTCTCAAGTCAATGGCTCTGGTATGGAATTGGCATGTTCTCTAGGAGGCTTTGTTCTCCAATCACAAGAGGACAAATGTTCAAATGAACCTTCTTTTTCATTTTTTACCTTTTAAAAAGGGTAAAAAAGAGAGTTATTAAGTAGGAGTGTATTTTCCACTTATTCAACTTAATTAATCCTGCAACCTAAATCATTTTTTTGAGAGATGAATAAATCTACACATTTTTGAACAATTTGAACATCATCAAACTTTTGAAAAAAAAAAAAAATTTCAAAAAATCATCAAAATTTTCTCAAAAATAAAAAAATCCCTGATTCATCTCTCGAGGGGACATCATCGCATTATCATCTATCAAATCGACATCTAGGGCAAACCAAAACTTATTTGGGGCAAATAGAAAAAAAAAAATTATCATCTTCATTAGGCAATTTTTCTTTGAATCAACATGTGGTCACATATCACTTCAAAGAGGAGCAAAATGTAGACACATAAAAATGACTTCTAAATTAAATAAATATCTAATTTTTATTTAATTCACTAACAATTATTCTATTAAATTAATCATGTTTGATTAATTCACCCCTTCCTCTATTGATTAAATAAATTATTCAATTTATTTGGTTAAATTCTTAGCCAAATTCTAGCTTTTAATTAAATAAATTATTGATATTCAAAAATAAAGTTCACATAATAAGTTTGAACAAGTATCTGAGACCAAAAAGGGCA
Source organism: Cryptomeria japonica (assembly GCF_030272615.1). Lineage (NCBI taxonomy): Eukaryota > Viridiplantae > Streptophyta > Pinopsida > Cupressales > Cupressaceae > Cryptomeria > Cryptomeria japonica. Next base: position 118,513,087 of record NC_081405.1, read on the forward strand.
AAACCACCAACCTAATAGCAACCCTACCAAAAAGACTATTTCAAAACTACCCTCCAACCAGCCCAATTAAAACAAAATTTGGCTAAACCATGTCTAAAATAAGATGCCAATCCAAAAAGGACACATCACCACCAACAATTGGAAAGCACCAAATCACTAGACTTTCCACCAACGGTTGCATCTCACCACCTTGACATCTCTGTTTTCCAATGCCCTTGTCAGTCTAGGTCACAACACCCATCTCTACCCATGCTCATACTCTGCCTTGACCTGTGCAATGACAACCTCCAACTCTTTAAATTCTGCATACAGCTTCAGAGCGTCCCATCCCCTTCTAGCCTCTTGCTTGTGATGAAACTTACAAATTCCCTTTTCTCACCAAAGAAAGGGGAATAAACCAACATTGCCACCATTTGCTTCGGCCTCCACTCCCTCATGAGCATCAAACCCCACACCCAATTCTGCCCATTCCAGAAATGAGTCCATTCCTATCAAAAAATCTTCAAGGATGATTTTCTGCATCACCTTCTTAATCGTGGCTGTGTCTTTGCCTAGTTCCAAAACCCAAGCTATGATGAGGGCAAAAGCATCCATTTTGGTTTTAAACCTGAGTTTGAGTTGATTGAAAGCCCCCCTGACCACAATAGCTACACTCTAGGCTAGAAATTCGTCTATGAAATTGAACATCTTTTGCAGCTGACCTATGGTAATTTCACTGAAGAAAGAAAAAAGTTGCCTCCTTCGAAGAGTGAAGTTGGCCTCCATGCATGCTTCACTTCACACTTCACCACCTCTCAAATTAAAGTTTGTAACCTTCTCAGAGCTCTACTACAACTAATATTATCATCTCAATGAAGCCTCGATAAATAAAGGGATGAAATAAATACCATCTCATAGAACGTAAGAAATATCATTAACAAGGCACCTCGCTAAAATCAAATGCTGCCTTTCTCTCCCATTCTTCTGACACCATACACTCCGTCCACTATAAAATTAAATATATCCATCTGCTCCCTCCTCAAAGTAGACATTTCAAAAATCCTCCCATCTAAAATCACCCACTTCAATAAATGTGAGAGCCCACTTGGATAGAATATCTGCCTCAATATTGCCAATACGTTTGACATGGCTTAATTGGAAATCCTCAATATAGTTCAACTCTTTGAGGATGTTGTGGATCCAACCTTGTAAATGCCATGCATCAATTCCTTTCTTCATTAATTCCTGAATGATAATTAGAGAATCTCCCTCTAAGTGCAATTTTCTAGCGCCTAACATCTTACACATCCTAACAGCTACCAGAGCTACTATCGTTTAAGCCAAATTATTTGAACCATCCATCAGTCTCTGAGCACCTATAACCAAAGTTTAACCCTTCCAATTCCTCATAATAACCCCTACCCCTGAAGGTCCCGAGTTGCCTTTAGAGGCCCCATCAAAATTTTCTTTCCACCATCCCTTCAACTATCTCTCCCATTTAACAGTCGAATCATCTTGGTTGGATTGAACCTAACTAAGCCCCTTAATGGGCCAATAAATATTTTTTATTAATTAAATAAATCTTCCCATTTAATTAAGTTTACATTTAATTAAAACCCCTTTTGTAATTAAATAAATCAATATCTATTTAAATCAACTCAATGCAAGTTGCAACCCACTTTTTGAAATAAATTAATTTTATTTTAATTAAATCATAAAAATCCTCCCACTTGCATGCCTAAACCCCTTTTAGACTCTTCTAATCACTTCCTATTTTCCTAATTACCCCTTAAATATTGGCACATTCCTTAAGAAATGGGCCACTTTTGAAAATCCTCCAAAGTCCTCATAAACCATTAAAGGGTTTAAGTCTTCAACAAGTCAACCTCTAAAGTTTTCAATAACCATTAATGGTCAGCTCAAACTCAACCCTTGGTTAGAGACTTGCTTTCTAACTTAACCATCCTTTAACCCATGGGTCTCTTCAAGCATTCATTGCTTTGACCATGGTCATTCCTTTAACCCTTGCACATTCTTTGATCCTATGAATGAAAGTATTACCCACTAACTCAACCCTAACCACCATGTCTTCCCAAGCATTTATTTCCTCTTCTCTCTCCTCTACAACCATCTCATATTAACAATTGTCACCATTTCATTGGTGAAAATTATGAACATGGATTGAGGATCATTCAATCCTAGCCCTTGTTAACATTATTCAATCTTAACCATCCAATTTCCCATTTCTTCTATAAATAGGCCTCATTTCTCTCATTATCAATCATCACAAGTTCTATGCATCTAGGTTATAGTCTATCAAAGTCTTAAGTTTTGCTTCTCTTTGTTGCAAATTATCATCTTAATCATTTAGAAGCATTTTTAATATATCATTTTATCATGTTAGCACACATCATGTTAGAATAGCTTGTTTAACTTCATTATCATATCAAATCCTTATCTTAGTAATTTTATCATACTCATAGATTTTAGTTGCATATTGCATATAGATCATTTTTATCATATCACTTTTTCTTGGAGTTGTCATTCCAAAGGTTAGTTACTCAATGATCTAAGAGAAACCATTGACTTGATGAATCCTATGAGATAGAGAATAACGAGACATCTTTTTAAAGATTTTATTTTTTAACTAGTTTACCAAGTTAGTCTTTATATATAATGTTTCATTGGTATGTTAGTTTCTTGTCTTTCTAATTGATTGACTAACACCATTGTTCTAGCATATAGTGTTTGCTCCGTTGCTATTGTTTGAGTTTACTTTTACCCTTTTGTAATGTATACAAGTGGGAGAATTCTATGAAAAAGTGTGTTGTACACCTTTCATAATGTTATAATATAATTTAATATTATTTGTGACACACCTAGGGCACCTAGGGATGTGTATATTATATGGGCTTAGCATACATGGGGCCATTTTATGTGTTGTATGCAAAATTGTGATACATTTTTAGTGTGAAGTTGTACATTGGAAAACTATGTAATATTAGGAAAGCTTAGTACCAAAAAGTAAATATGGGGGTTAATGGTTTTGTAATCTCATGGTATTAGTCACATGGTTTTATGTAATACCACTTGGTGGTTTTGTGCAAGATTATGATATAAAAGAAAACACACGAGTAATTTTTTAAGGTTGGATAATTTAGCTAGTGATTTGTAAGAACATCTCTTTGTTGCATTTGCGAGGGTTTAAAACATGGCATGAGATGTGTATTTACATGCTTGTTCACATGGAGTGCATGCAAAGAGCTTGATTTTTTAGAGGTATTCATGGAGACTTTGTGGATGTATTTTAACGATTTCATTCTTAAACAATACATGAGTGATGGATGCTTTTGGAGGTTATATTTTTCTCTCTTTAGAGTTTTTCCAAGGTATATCTTGTGTCACCTTTGATAGTATGTTGTTTATTCTTTTTCATATGGATTATAAATAGTTATCACTCATGTCATTAATTTTAGCTAAAAAACCATGGTGACATAAAAAATATAATCATTAATCATTGCATTAATTATAGTTATGAAATCAAATAATGTATCAAGGTGATATGTAGTGTGGTGTATGGTAATGTATATAAAATAATGTAGAGTTGTGACTAAATAATCCCACAAAAGTTATACAAATAACACAAAGGTGAGAAACAATAGTGACAAGGGAAATTGCTAAGTTTTCCCAATTTAGCCTCCATAATGTATGCAAGTACAAATCCTTGTAAAATGATGCATATTAAAATAAAATCATGATAAATAAGACAATCATGTGGTTGTAGCCTATTTGGCTTCTATGATATAAATTAGTGTCATAAATTACAACCCCTTTACAATTTCACACTCCTTTTGGGCCCTTGTTTTAGTGTGCCTTCTTTTGGGTTATTTTGAGTATATTTTGGTGTTATCTCATCCAAATGTTTTCATATGCTCATGAGGTGACCTAATCCTATTCTTGGGCTTCTGCACTCAACAACCATCTTTTTTTGGTCCCATTTTAGTTGGACTATGGCACCTAGTGCTCTATTCCTAGTAGACCATAACACCTAGCACCATATTCCCTCCAAAAGGGACCCAAATTTGAACATTTGCAAGTGTCGATTCCCACTATGTATCATCTAATCTTTGATATTTTCATATGATCATAGGAAGTCTCCCTAAATGCAAAAATACCTCGAGAACCCTATATAAAGAGATCATTTATCATTCACAAATCCATCAATAAATTTAATTCCAAGTCTCAATAGCCAAGCATTCCTTCATTCGAGAATAAATCTAAGTTAAGGAGCATCAAGATACAACTTATCTTCAAGTATGTTTCCATGATGATTTTTTTCCTATGATTTGTCATGTTATTGCATCAACACTTGGAGGACTTCTCTAAATAGCATTGCATCACCACAATTATCAATCCTAAGGTATAATTAATTTATTATGTCATTTATTTATTCTTAAATATAGTAAATGGATATGTAAGTTTAATAGTACACAATGTGATAGTTTAAAATAATCTCTTCATTTTCATGAAATTACATATATTCTCCTTTTTTTTTTGCCGAATATTCCTAGTACTTAACACTATGGTCCTTGCATTATTTCTTTTTTCCTTAACCAATAAATAGTGTTGGTCCTACTTTCCATTTTGTCTTGGTCTATTCCCCCCTTTTTCCTACTTTATTTATTTATTTACAAACCGAATCCCATGTTTCTTCTTTCTTTACTTAACCAATAAGGTTCTTTGAAAAGGTAGATGACATAAATGTACATGTTATTATTTTCTATATCATTTTATTTTTCTTAATGAAAATGGACTACTTTTACTCATTTTTGTCTTATACATAAGAAACACAAGTAGGAAATGGGGGAAATATAGGGGGAAGACCATTATAAATATATACTCTTTTCTAGTGTCTGTCATATTTTTAAAAATAATTATGTAATTTTCTTTGCAATACATAATCCCACTAAAGTGTGGTATAAATGTAGATTTATAAATTACTAAATCCATACTTTCCACTCTATGTGACATATTCAGTATATTATACATGATTTGAGAATTGTAGACTTAAATTTTGATTTTTTATCACTTAGATTTTAGTACAACTATAGTATTTAGTCCTAAAATAAAATTTAATTTTAATAGTGTAGTGTTATTGTTGTCATTAAGGATTACACCCTAGCTAAGCCTAAGACTTAGCTATCTTATGAAACATGGGATCAACCTCAAGCTGTGGGTAGCTTATGGTAAAGATCAACCTCAGGAGAGGGTTGGTTCTCTTGCTGGACCTCCTAACACTACCGATTTGATAGGAAAAGGGATAGAAAGACAACTTTGAAATGGATATCTATGAATCCTAGGAGGTGATGCATCAAATTTATGAAGTTTTAACTGTTGTCCTAACTCATAATTTTCTTTAATAAAGGTTTTGGTTTGTTCTCAACTCACTTCATAACATTCCATACATAAATATTTCATATGAAGGTTTAGATTCAATCTTTGCTTGAAGGAAAATAATGTTTTCACAACTCCAAATTATTGGAATCAACACAATGCAATGTATGACCTATACTAATCATGTACTTTCTTATATAAATATTGTTTGAATAAGATACAATTTAGAGGATTTGATTGCAAATCAGTTGAAAAATACATCAAATTATTCATTCACTATGCGACACAAGAAATATTGAGAAGGAAGACTATTGCTTTTATTGAAATGAAAGGAGTTTGTTGTTACAGTACTATTTTTTTTATAAAATAAGTTACAATGATTATGATTTTGTTGTGTGTCAAAAGAAAGAAGAAAGAACTTATAAAAGAGATTTTAAGAAGAATTCTTACATATAAAAAAAGTCTCTTTTCAACTAAAAAATGAATCTGAAGTTGAACTCCACCTCTGATTTACATGAGAGCATCAAAATTTACTCCAACTGATTTTTTTTATCCTAACTCACAACCTACTTCAATTATGCTCACAACTCAATTCAAAACATGCCATACAAAAATATTTTATATGAAGGTTCAAATTCAATATTTGCTTGAAGGAAAAACAATGTTTTCACAACTTTAACTTTTTGAAATTAACTCGACATAGCCTATGACCTATACTAATCATGAAATTTTATTCTATCAATCTTTTTGAATAAGATAAATTTTAGAGGATTTTAATACAAATTATAGAAAATACATCGAATTATTAATTAACTATGCAACACAAGAAATATTGAGAAGGAATAATGCTACTTTTATTGAAATGAAAGTAGATTTCTATTGAAATACTAAAAAATTGCTTCTAAACTAAGTTACAATGCTTATGCTTTTGTTTTGCTCTAAAAGCAAGAAAGAGCTCATAAAAGAGATTACAAAAAATGCTTATATATAATAGAAGTCTCTTTTTCAATTGAAAGATGAATCTGAAGTTGAAATCCACCTCTGATTTGCATGAGAGCCTCAAAATATAATCCAACTGATTGTCTTTATCCTTGACTTCTTCTTAATTTTCATGTAAATCATCTCCTTTGGTCATGCAAAAAATGTGTCATAACTACTCCAAACTACTTGATTGTGGGTCTGAAACTCCCATTGACTGATGTTCTACCCATTTAGGGTCTTCCACTAAGTTCAAATTGATGCATTTATCCCAAAAACGTAATCTTCTATCATCTAACCACTTCTTGATAGCTTGCATGATGATTTCTCTAATATACTTACAAAAATCATCTTTAAGCCTATTCCATGAAAACATTTCATGTATTTTCTTATAAGTAATGATATCCTTGATAACATACTAAATGTTTGTCATGAAAAGCCCTCATCAAATTCACATTAAATTTTGATTCAAGTAATAAAAATTCCCTATTTTTGTGAAGGATGAGAACCTCCACCACTACATACATGCCATATTTTACCACCTCATCAATGAATTTGAAAATCGATTTCTTTGGCATTCTCAAACATATATGAAAATAAGATATTATTTATAGTTTTTCAATCCATGCATAATTATCCTTTTTAATGCCATTAATATAGTATCATCTTTCTAAATCATTTAATTTTGTTCTTTTAAATACTAACAGATGTCCCATTTGAGCTAAAAATAGGCCCAATGATTTCTCTTGGTGCATCACATTTTACAATAAATGGTAATAAAAAATCAAGATTTTCAAATACAGGACATGATCATATTATTTGTTTAAGTCCTCAAAAGGTTACTTTAGTAGATTAGTCTTCTCAAAGGATCAATTCTTTTTAAAATTCGTTAAAAGTGCTATAAATTGATAAAATCCTTTCATATTTATCTCCAATATTGAATACACAAAGCAAAGAATCCTCTCAACTATATTAACATTGTCAGAGTGTATCCAATGCAAAATAGCTTAAATATTTTGTGGATCCACTTGTACACCCTTAGCACTAAGGATATGTCCATAGTATAAAATGTCTAGTAATCCAAATTTACACTTAGACTATTTTGCATTAAAATATCATTGTTCTAAAATACCCAAAATAATATCAATGCAATTTAGATATTGTTACCACATTTAATTTTTAATCAAAACATCATAAAAATAATAATAGAAAATTTCTCAAATGCTTGTTAAATTAAATACCCAATTCATGCATGGCTAAAAAATAGTTGGAGCATTTGTTAAACCAAAGGGAATAAATAAAAATATAAAATGTTCAAAATGACATTTGAGTATTGTTTTGTGCACATATTCATCTTTTTATGAATTTATGATAGCCTAATCTCAATTAAATATTTAAGAACTAAAACGATCCATGCAATTCAACAATTAACTCATTTATCATGCATCTTAGATATCTATTCATGATGGTCCTCTTATTCAATAATATATAATTAACCTACATCATCATGGTACCATTCTTACTTTTTACAAGAACCACTAAAGATATAGAAGAATTAGAACTACACCTTATGTAAACTATCTCTAAGAATTTTTAATATCCTTTTCATTATCTTTATATCCTCTTGGATGATGGTATGGAATGGTTATGATTGGTTTTGTACTTGACTCTAATTCTATGAAATGTTGGAAACTTTTATTTTGTCATTAAAACGTATATGTTTATTCAAATTGTATGAATATGAACATGATGATACAATTTCTCAACTACAATAATCTGTAAGAATATTAAAACAATTTTCTACCCATGCAACTTGATGTCTATGGAAGGTCCTCTAATAATAGCCTATAATAAGCCATTGGATATATTTTTTATCTTTCTTAAATGTGATTTTTGTTAGTCGAAAGTGCTACCATTGAACACCCAACAACATATCAATTTGTCCCTCACAAACAACATTAAAGTTGTCATATAACTTATCAGTTCCAAGGGCTCTACTAAGTTTTAAAATACTTTGCTACAAGGAATCATGGATCCTTCAATAGTAAGCTCAATTTTCTATTGTCCACCAAACCTTCATGAACAAAATTATGAGTTGGACAACTAATAATGAGCATTCTATCCAAATAATATTCCATGAAATTTGAATGGATGATATTTGGGTACTCTTTTGGAGAGCTACTAGAGTGCCTCCAAAGTTTTTGAACCTTTTGAAACTACTTTTCTTTATGTTCTCCAGGTTTTGAATATTCTTTTGATACTACCAGAATCCAAAATGGGGTGGCTAAACATGATAATAAATCTCAACTTAAGAAAAAACAGACTCTAGTTTTACTCGCTACTATTGTTGTTATTTCCTTCCTTTTTATTTCTAAATTTTTTCGATCCTACATAACACATAAGCAATGTTTTTCTATAGGAAATTCTTCAATGAAAGCATTTGGTGCATCTTAAAAAATTTCTTTTGGTAAAAATATTGATTTTGAAGATTTTAATTTGGAGTTAATTCTCTAATAGTTTATGGGCTTTGTTTCTCTTTGAGATACTCGCTAAATTGTACAGTTGAGAGATAAGCAATTATTATCAGAGAAAGAATATGAATTGATTGTACTTACATTTGCTATCTCACATAACCATGTAAACAACTACTCGCATTAGCAATCTAAAAATCGGCTGATTCATATTCTTATCACTGTTATGATATTGTTGTTGTTTGATGTATGAAACAGCTTTTTCAATCTCTGTGCTGCTTTCTCTTATAGTTGTTCTACGTATTTTACTGTCTATCAACAACTGTAAGTTTGTCTTTATATCTTCTCTGTTGGGATTGCCTGCTTCGAACAATTTCTATTGGTTTTTCTTATAATCCAAAAATATTTATATTTTAAAAGGTACATAACAGAGAAAAACATTTGATGAAAAGCCAAGACAACATATTACACAACGAAGAGAGTAAACGTTTAGATAAACAGAAAAAATCTCCATTGTCAAAAGCAATTTCATTTCATTGTTACCTAGCATTGCACTGGTGTGAGTAAATTGGCAAACAGTTTGAAACATAATTAATTAATTATTTTGGCAAACAGTTGGCAAAATAATTATTTACCATTTTTATATGTGGAATCTAGATCAAGTATACTTATCATTATCACTTTAATATTTAATAGAACATAAAATTAAACTATTTTTAACAGTGAAAATACATAAAATTTACCAATAGAAAATAGTATTCACAATAAACTGAAAATTATTGTAAGAGTCATAGTACGTGATAAAAATGATCATTACATTATATATGAAAGAGTCAACTTTGCATGTAATCAGTTAGAATGGCAGCACGAATAGCATAGATAAACGGTGAAATATTGCATCGCATAATAAAACCAATAGATTATGGAATTTGTAATATCAAGAACATAACCCTTTATTCTGTGAAAGGCAACTTTATTTTCTAAATGGCGAAACAGTGCAATTGCAGCCCTGTTAGCAACTTATTTAACAATCTTATGCAGCATAGTAAACATAAGATTAGAAACGAAACGGCAGATCTATCTATCCATGTAGTGAATAAGCTACTGGAAAAAGAAATGAAAGATTGCGAGGAGAATAGCAGCTGGTAAAGAAGGAATGAACGCCATAGAAGCTCCACCAGTAACCATTTCTATTGAAGGAGTGGGCGTCTGAGTCTCCTCCACAGCCTTGACAGACACTGCACTTATCATCATCATCATCATCATCAATGCCACCACTTTTAGTCCTGCCATATTCAACACTTTTTAAACCCAAAAATCTGAACGTAATGAAATAGGACTTATAAATATAAAGAGGATGGCCAAACGGAATGAAGAAGAATTGTAGTGAAGAGGGATATTTATACACCCTCCCCGCAAACAGGCACCAAAGACGCGTCGCTTGAAAGTAGTGGAAAAAATATGAAAAAAGAAGAAGAAATATTAAATGTCGGGGGTGATATGTACAAAAGTCGGCGAGGAAGCATATATTTTAAATATATATTAAATAAATTGTAATAATAAATAAATGCAATTTAAAATATAGAGGCAAATCTAATATTGATACAATAAATCTGTAGAATTAAAGTAAATAAAAAGCAGTATTTAATTTTGTATTTAATGTTTTGATTAATTAAAAAAGCGGGATAGGTTCATAGTATTGCAAAGTTTTACATAACTGCATAGAAGCGTCACCTAGAGCACATGAGAAGGGCATACCTAGCAAAAAAAAATAGACCCAACAAACCAAGGCCAACAAAAAAACCACGAACTAACTAAACCAAAAAACATACCACAACAAAACCAACGAACAAAAAAACCCAAAGGCACAAAGTTTTGTATTCAATGTTGATTTAATTATAATAAATGTTTTAAAATGATTTGTTAAGTTGTTATAATTTAGAATTTATCATTGGTTGATTTTTGAAATTGAAAAATTGATTGTTTATGTAATTTTTGGGTTGATCATTAAATCTTAAAATTGACAAAAGTGTTGTTCTACAAAATTGATCTATGTTCTACAAATCAACTTTATGCATGTAAACTCAATATGAAAATTTTGGTATTCAAGAAAATGACTTGCCTTAATTTTTGAACATGCAATTAGAGGATTACTATCGTTTGGGGACAATTTTGAGTAGCTTGCTAAAGATTGTGTAGACTTCCTTGGTTAAACAACTAAGTCGGTTGATTGATTGATTTGTGAACAACGATAAAATGATAATGCAATATGATTCATGTCTTATTGTAAATGTTTGATATTAAGTGTTATTATAATGCTATTAATAATGTAATGTGTAATAAAGCTATTCCCAATGTGATTTCTTAGATGCTCATAATGAATTAGGAATTGCAATTTTTTACAACACCTTAAAATGTAATTTTAAATATTTTATGTTTAAGTTGGTAGAAAATGAGTAATTATAGGGGAGCTATAGGTGCCCAATTTTAAAGTTCAAATTAAAAAATTAAGGGTCAAATTTTCATCACATCATTGAACCACATTGAATTTTACATTGTGAAATGGTTCCAAATTATGATAATTTATAAATAATGTTCAAGATTTTGGGAAGCAAGAAGAAAAAGTTAGTTGAGGCTCAACTAATTTGTCAACTTTTATGTAGAATTACACTAGTTACATATTAGTTATTGCACAAAAGATAAACCAAGGAAAATCAAGTGTAAAAAAATTGAAAAAATTAAAAGGTATACAATTTTTACGATTACATTTCACTGCAACTTTGACTTGCAAAAGAGCTAATACAAATGTGCATGTTTAAAGGAAAAATTCAGCGTAGAAGTACAAATATTTTTTGTCCAAACTAGTAACACTAAACATAGTTTTAGTCCTCAACATAAGCATGATCTTTATCATCTTTGTAACTCCATTATATTTAAGGGCATATGGAGTTCTGTTATAATACATGATATCATTGTTCTTATAGAATCTACCAAACTTTGTTGAGTAATATGTTACCTGAGAATCATTTCTTAGAGAAAGATCTATTTTCCTATCTTCTTGGACTCGTTTCTAAGCCAAGTGATTATTGTAATGGTCAATAATTAGGGTTTCCACCACTAGATGTATGAAAACCACTAATTTTTGCTTGGGTTGACCACTACATTCAAAAGAGGGAGAATCCAATAGATTCAGTCAAAAATCAGAAAAGATTAAGACTAAATATTGATTGGATTCATTTGGGCATTTCCTCTTTTGTGAGTTGGAATGTTGAATTAAGGTAAAGTGTTAAAAACTAAAGGTAAAACTGAGAAAACAATGAGCTACAAGTGCAAGATTTTTGCATGCACCTAGATATGAAAAAAATATGTAGACTTAGATTTGATCCTCTAAAAAGCTCCAAAAGTGTCCTTGGTCCTCCTACTTTTTTTGCATGCCAAAGAGGGTTGATTCATCTCTGCAAATATTACCTATTTTGAAGAGTACAACTTTGTACCTATTTCCTACACATAGGAAGAAAGGGAAATAGGTTGGGAATAGGGGCTTGCCTAAGGTAAAACCCTAGTTTTGGAATTAACCATGAAAGAGATAATTGAAATTGTTGTAAGGGAAAGTTCTCCTTTTGAGGGAGATGGTGAATAATGATTGAAAATAAAATGATATACCTCCTTGTGAAGTTTTGTTTGTCTCCACACGAGATTAGGGCTTGATGAAATCTTCAACAAAATAGGATGAAAGATGTCTACTTCAATGCTTGAATCTTGACTATATTACTGCTAAAACGCTTGAAGGAAGACTAACTAATGCTTAATTGCTCTTGAAATCTTGATTTATTGATCTCATATGTAATTTTTGGATGCTTGATAGATGTGTTAGATGTCAAATGAGAGGGGAAAACCTCCTTTTATACTTGCCCATCAGATACATTGCTAATTTCTCGACATGAGCTGACACAGAGAGAGAAATCTTGCTCAATTTGAAATAGTACCAAGGGGTCAAATGGGCCCCAATTTAGGAGGGACCAGAGTGTGGCGCCCTGGTCCTACCCCTATTTTGGGCTAGGATAAGATGCTAGGTGTGTAGAAAAGGTTAAAAATGATGCAATTCATGAGGGGCATGAGCATAATCAGGTCCCAATCAAGCCAAGGGCCGCAAATACTAAGGTAGGCACCTAATGCAGTCAAAATTGTTTAAGGGTGGAATTTTAGGATGCTATAATTATTAACAAAAGTAAATCTTATGGATGATACTAATACCTCTCTTTCCCATCTTGCATGGAAACTTCCTGTTAGAATGATCATTTTACTTGCCACATATCGAGATTCATCATAATACGATTTCATGCCAGTTTTCTATCTCACTAGGATAACTTTTTGTTAGATATTAGAGAGTCTCAATTTGTAGATTTGGAAGACTACAATATTCATAATTATTGCACAAATATCATAAATAATTCAAATGTTCTTTGCAGTAGGACCATCAGTCTCTTTTGATATCTCTTTTGTTCTAGCCCACTTCTTATTGCATGAGATTCCAAAGATGCTTCTTTGAGAGCATCTAGTGATTATTTCTAGTAGAACACAACTTGGGGTAGTTGAAAAACCATTCAAAGAGTTCACATTCAAGACAATTTCTTGTGTTGTGTAGTACACTTCTATTTTCTTTTCTCCTTTTTTTTTGTAGGAAATCTTTTTCCCCCAGGGTTTTCTTCCTTTCTCCATTTTATGAGTGACTTTTGTATTTTGGTACCTCATAAGGCCGAATTATCAAGGCTTGATTTCTTTGTACCCACCTAAGCTACAGTTAAGAGGGGTGTTAGTCTTCTAATCTTTCCAATTTAACCTATTTTCTAAGATAAGATCTATAGTTAAGAGGGGTGTTAGTCTTCTAATCTTTCCATTTTAACCTATCTTCCAAGATAAGATTTCATTTCATAGGTGGATTTCCTCTAAGACTCATAGTTTCTCAATTACAAACCTACATCCTAGATAGTAATTTCTATTCCAATTGGCCTCCCTTGCGCTATAAATTTAGTCTTATAAAACAAAGGAAATAAATTATATCCAACAAGTTTACTCTATTCTCTATCAATTCTTAACCAAAAATAGGAGAGAAAATCTATGAATTACATCATGGCGATTCCTAATGTACATTGAAATAATTTTAATCATGTTAAGCATAAACACTTATTTTTTATAACTTTAGAATTTAAGGTACTACAAGTGACATTTTTAAAAATATTTAGGTTACAGGCCACATTCCCAAGATCATTTATAGTAATACCATTGTTAATATATTTAAGAAAAAAAAACCCTAAGCTTGGCGACGAGCTCTACAATCTGAATAGCGGCAAGCTCTACATCTTGAGCAGCGACGAGCTCTGCAATATGAGCGGCGACAAGCTATGCTAAGCGACGCGGCGATCCCTACAACCAGGGTTGCTAGGACTTGGACCTGTGGGAGTTAGGCGGGCTCTATGGTTTGTCAGAGGATAGGCTTCCTTTTGTTGGAATCCAACGGTTTCGAGGCAGATTGTAGGGTTAGGGGAGAGAAAGAAGATTTCCGCATCATCACTTTGAATGCCAACTAGATTGAAAACCATAGCCCCCCTTTGACATTTGTGAGGGGACACTACCGTTGTCACCTTGTTCTGTATCTGATTCACAGGCTAATCCTATTTATCTTCCATCATACGTGACCTGGCCAAACAATACCCATTTGATAAACCCCAGATTTCTTTCAACCCCCCAAAATCTTCCAATAAACAATTTGCGCCAAGGAGCACCCTTCAAACCAAAATGGGTTACACAAAATTGGAGAAAGAAAGCCCCTTGCACATCTCTTCCCGAGTCTCTTGCACAAAATTCGGATGCAGAAGGTAATGAACAACTTTCAAATGATACAGCTAAAGAGGGTAGCCAGGTTCTAGTCTCGCCAAAGGTCACAGATGCTGCTAACACTGGAGAATCAGAAAAGTCTGAGGATGTGTATAAGATTGTTTTGGTGGACCACCTTATTTAGCCTCAAATAGATTTGTTATGCACCACAACCCTCATTGGTAAACTTCATTCTACTATTTCCTTTGCTCATCTTTCATTTTGGGCTAAACAAAATTGGTTGGGCTTGAAGGATTATTTTTTATGGATAAGCAATCTCTCTTTTTCATTTCCATTTTTTATTCCAAAGAGCATAGAAATTGTGTTCATTGATATAAGGGGTGGTTTTGTAAGGGTGTTAGTATTATCACTTTGGAGTGGGTTCCAAATTTTATTCTGGATTCAGTTCCTCCCCTTTTCATGCCTTTTTGGATTTCTTTCTTGGGGATGCCGTTTTAGTATCGTGATCAAAACAATATAGAAATTTTGGCTAATCAAATGGGTATTTTTATTAAGAATGACCTTATCCCGTATGAACTTGCCCATTTAACTGTCAGGGTATGCCTTCTGATAAATCTCACAAAGCCACTTCCTAAGTCTATTTCAATCACTTCCTCCATAGGGAAAAGGAATCAAGACATTTGCATCCAGGGTACCAGAGATGTTGATGACCGTATGGATAAATTGGGTCATTTTAATTCACAGTGTCAAGGATAGGGTGTTGATGATCTTAAGGTTTGCAAGGATTTTGTGACTGATTTTCATAAATGCTCCTTTTATCAGTTTGTTGAATCTCCTTCTTATCCACCAAGCAGGGCAGTAATTGTAGATGACTTATCAGAGAGTCTCGTACCTCTTAATAATGTTGCAAGACCTTTCTAGGTTGTTCAGTTTTAGGCATTCTTTTCAGGTTGTATGATAGACATTTTACTTCCAACAGAAAAAAGAACAAAGCCCTCCAATTGGAAGAATTCTTCTCAATCTCAGGTTGTTATCTCTGGTTCATGTTCTTTGCAAAAATTTATGGGTAGATATAAGAATATATCTTTTGAGATCCACTTCTCTTCAATCCTAGCTGATTGGCTATATAAGAACATATTTGCTTCCTCCCTCTTTAGGCAATTTACTTCTTCTTTTCTGAGTTTAACTTCTATGGGACCCTCAGATTTTCAATTCTAGGAAGTTTCTCTTTCGCAGAATGCAAAGGCTAACCTGGTTCATAGCTTGATGTTTAATTGCCAACCTTTCCATGTGGTTGGTCGCAATCCTCGCACTGTTGGATCCTCATCGAATGCTCCAAATATCACATTAATGGTACATGAATCCTTATCTTTGTCACATCAAACTTGATTGATGAAATTTCTCTTGAGGAATTCCCAGAAATTCAGGATGTCCCTTATTTTGATTCTATGCCTCACTCTTAATACTTCACCATCCACTTTTTTGCCCCTTTCGGAATCTAGTCATGTTGATCACTTTGTGGTTGAATATACTTCATATCAGCCTTTTGAACCTCCCACACAACTCTTGACTTTGATTTTTCTCAACATCTCTCTCTTTCTCAATCAGTTTCTTCATCCCCTCTGTTATCTAAAACACCTAAGAAAAGAGGTCGGAAGCCCAAGATTCTTAAAATCCAAGAAGAGATCGCAGCTGCTATCCAGTCTACAATTGTAGACAAGTTTTCACCCCATTCAAGACTGAGAAGAGCATGTTGTTCTTCTCGGGTGCATTGAGGATCATATCTTGGAATGTCAGAGGTTTGAATGCCCCTGACAAGAGGGGGCGGATCAAGAAGCAACTAGATTCCTCCTAAGCAGACATCATTTTATTACAAGAAACAAAGATTTATGATGTAGCCTCTCAAAAGATTTGAAATAAATGGACTTTATGGTATTTCATACATGTTCCTGTAGTAGGAGCTTCAGGTGGCATTCTGACCTTATGGAATCCCAAGACAATCAAAGCAAAATTCTTTAACCAAGGGACAAATTGGCACCTTATTCTTATTGAAAATTTTGATTTATTTTTTCTCCTCTTTAATATTTATGGTCCAACAGCTCCTCATGAGAAACATGCTCTTTGGAATACTCTATCTTGTCATATTCATCAATAGGGAGTTTAGAAAATCATCTTAGGAGGTAATTTTAATGTCATTTTGTCTCAGGATGAGAAAGAGGGAGGCAATCCTATTGCTTCTAAGGTGATTGATGATTTTAGATCTTTTGTGTTTGATAAGGGCCTTTTTGACATTTTACCTTCTAATGGTCAATTTACATGGACAAACCAGAGAACTTCCTCTCAAATTGCAAGTAGATTGGATAGGTTTTTCACTTCATATGAATGGATCCTTTAGAAATATACTTTCAGCTCTAATATTTTATCTTTCTTTGGATCTGACCATTTCCTTATCTCACCATTCTTGGATAAACATGAAGTTTCTCATCATAGATTTTCTTTTAAATTTTAAAGAATGTGGTTTCGACACCCACACTTTCATGCTTTTCTTCGTCAATGGTGGATAAGTTCTCCCTTTTGTAGATCGAACAAAATATTTCAATTCTATATGAAAATGCAGTTTACAAAAGCAAATATCAAAATCTGGAATAGGGAAGTATTCAAAAACATTTTTACAAAGAAATCCTATGTAGAGAAGGAGTTAAAGGACATCAACAAACTTATCTTTTCTAATGGGATTAATCCTGAAACCTTCTCAAGGCAGAAGAAATTACAAAGTTACTGGAAAGAATTGTGCTCTAGAGATGAGGTGTATTGGACAAAAATCAGGAAAGCTATGGCTAAAATATGGGGATAAAAATACTAAGTTCTTTCAAGTATCTGCAAAGATTAAGCAAGACGCATCTACTATCTTTTCTATCAATGCCTCTTTTATGAGTGTAAAATTAACTAATGAACAATAAATTAGGGAAGAGGGTAAACTCTTCTTTAAAAATCTTCTTTCTCCCTCTCCCCCATTTGTTCCCGAGGAGTCTAGTGTCGAGGTATTGTTAGATTACATCCCTTGTCTAATTTCACAATGTGATAATGATTATCTGATGCAACGTTTCTCTCTTGATAAACTCTGAGAGGTGGTATTTTCGATGGCTCCTGACAAGTCTCCAAGTCCCGATGGTTTTACTATGTTATTTTTTCAAAAGTGTTGGGATGTTCTAAGTTTTGATCTTTTAATGGCTTTGGGGGACTCAAGACAAAAAGATTTTACTCTCAAGAATTTTAATTTGACCCATCTTACTCTTATCCCCAAATCCAACAACCCTCAATCTTTTGCAGACTTTAGCCCCATCTGCTTGTGTAATACAATTTACAAGATCTTCACAAAAGCTATTTATCTCTGGTTGAAATCCTTGATTCCTAAAGTAATATCTCCTCAGCAAGGAGGTTTTGTTCTTGGTAGGGAAACATCAAAAGGCGCGCTTGTGGCCCATGAAACTTTTCACTCAATTAACTCTTCATAGTCCTCTTCTTTCATAGTTAAATTAGACATGTTGAAAGCATATGATAAAGTATGTTGGTGGTTTCTTTTGAGAGTGCTTACAAAGTTTGGATTTTTAGATAAGTGGTGCAAATGGATCAAAAATTGTCTCTCTGGTGCACATTTCTCAGTAATTATTAATGGTAATCCTTCTGGTTTTTTTCGAGCCACTCAAGGAATTTGGAAAGGTGACCCACTATCACCTTTTCTCTTTATTATCATGGAAAAAGCTTTTAGCAGATTTGTAAATAAGTAGCTGACCCTAGGTCTTTGGAAGGGGGTGTGCATCCCTAACACTTCAATTTCCATCACCCACACTTTATTTGTAGATGATACACTTTTATTTCATTGTTCCAATATTCAAGAGGCAAGGCATATTAAGAAAATATTGGATATATATACTTCCAGATCCAGGCAGAAAATCAGTGCCCAAAAATATAAATTATTCATATTAATACCTATGAAATGGTGTCTAACAACATTATTCAGACCTTGGACTTTCTAGTGATTTCTCTTCCATCTTCATACTTGGGAATCCCTTTCTTTATGGGATCTATGAAACCTTCTTTTTGGGATTCTGTGATTGACAGATTAAAAAGAAGAATTTTTGTGTGGAAAACTAGATAGTTATCTCTGTCAGGCAGAATCCTTCTTGTCAAAATTATTTTGGCTACAATCCCAAACTACTACATTTCTGTCCTTCAAGCCCCAAATCTATTGTTTCCCATATTGAGAAAATTATTTGAAATTTTATTTGGAAAAGCAATCTTTTAGAAGATAAAAAGATTCCTCTTGTGTCTCTTAACAAGATGACTCCCAGTAAAACTACGAGCGGGGTTGGTCTACACGATCTTTAAAAAAGGAATAAGGCCTTTAGGGGAAAGCTAGTTTGGAATATTTATTGAAAACCACATGCTTTGTGGTGTAAAATTATGCAAGAAAAGTATTTAGATACTCCTACCCCATCACATATTTTTACTATCCTTGATCCTCCATTAGGGTTGCATTTTATAACTTCATGATGGCTTCTAGGAATGCGATTACTAGATTTTTATCTTGGCAAGTTCATAATGGAAAAGATGTCAAATTTTGGCATGATTCATGGAGTGGTCTTCCCCCTCTTAATCTTAAGGAATCTCTAGTAGATGCGATCTATATTTAACTCTCATTGGTGATCTTACCTTTATGATTACATAGATGACCTTGAGAAGCCTTCAAACCATGTCATTTGGAAGAATCCAACTTCACTCCCAATCTCCATTGATCAAAAGGTAAATTTTTCTTTGATTCTCAAGAACCACATTATATTTATTTCTAATGGTTTGGACAAATTTATATGGTTCCCTTCGAAGAACGAAAAGTAATCTATTAAGGAAGGGTATAAGGAAATTCATCAGATGTCTATTCAATCCTATTCACAAAGAGCTTATAACTTCTATTGGAACAATAATATTCTTCCCAAGGAAGGGATGTTTTCTTGGCTTTCTTTATACAAGAGAATACTTACTAGTGAGAGACTTGATAAATTGAATATTGCACCTCCATTTGCCTATGTACTTTGTGGTGAGCATAATGAAATGTTGGATCATCTTCCCCTCCAATGTGATTTTGCTCATTATTGTTGGATGTTTGTGCTTGCTAAAATTTCCTTTAACATCCCTCTTCCAAATAATGTGTGGAATATGTTATGTCCTGGCCAATCTTATACTCATCCTCTCTTTTTAAATGCATTTGGAAAGTGATCCTATCGATAGTAGTATGGTCACTTTGGTGGAAAGAAATAAGTGTATTTTTAGAAAGAAAACATCTTCTCTTTCTGATGTTCTCAATTAAATCGAAAAATAAGTGTAAGAATTGGTTAATGCTCATGTTTCAAATTATTTCAATCTAAATAAGGAATTTACTTCTTGGGATGACCAAGTTATTAACTGGTGGAAGGGCATTTCTATTCTTGTATCACCTTGATTTCCAAGAGTGAGAACTAGTAAAGTTGATAGAAATAAAGTGAAATGGTGTCCTCCGGATTAAATGCATTTCAAATTGAATTTTGATGGCTCCTCTAAAGGGAACTCAAGTGATGCAGGAGTAGGAGTATGCATAAGGGACCACACAGGGTGTGTTTTTCCTTTAAAACCTAATTCCATTCCACCAGGTACTAACAACTTCATAGAGGCATATGCTTTTCTTGAAGGCATTCTATTAGTTAAAAAATTGAACATTTCTTACATTCACATTGAAGGTGACTCAGCTATTATTATCAATGCTTGCATGAAGAGAAATATTGACAATTGGCAGATAAAATATTTGCTTTAACAAGCATGGGCTCTTATTGATACATTTGTAAACTTTACCATTTCACATGAGTATAGAGAAGGGAACCAGGTTGCAGATCATTTGGAAAATATGGGAAGTTCTAAGGTGGAGCTTAATATGATGGGTCTGAATTGTGATCTCGATTCTTTTCCAACTCGTAGAAAACTAATTTTGGAGGACATGTGTACAGGATAATATCACACATGGTTGTGTAGTTGTCCTTTTCATAATGATATAAAGTTTGTATGTGAGGTATAATAATTGTAGGGTTCCGTGGATTTGGTGTATCTGAATGAGGTGAATGGATGTCGATTTGGGCATCTATGAAGCATTTGGACTTCAAGCTGTATAAATGCTTAAGTTAGGCAGTCTGTGGGCTGCTATGTAAATGTGTACAACTTTTGTGATGTTTGGTTTAGACTTCATCTTGTTGAACATACTCTAGGAAGCATTCGATACTCAGGGATGAATTGTGGCATTTGGTATTCTGGACATTATGCAATATATTGTATCTCAGATAATGTTTTTAGCATACACTCTAATACACATGCATGCTTCTTTTATATTCGCATATTGATTTTTTGTAACTTGCCTAAGGGCTTGATGTAATACATGTAATTTGGGTTAGGGGTAGGTTAGGCGGGGTTTTGATGATTGATGTAACTAACTATGGCTAGATGGGGGATTTTTTGGCATATTAGGGATATGAGCTTCACAACCTTTATATGTATTATCGAGCAAGGATCGAAGTTTTTCTTTCTGGTTCTTTTCTCCAAGAGCTCTTTGAATCAACTTTTTTAAAGAAATATATAAATAAAATATATTAAGTGGCACTGCCACCTTTTAAAAAAAAAATTAAAAATGCCATTTTTATTTGAAAAAGAAAAAAGAAAAAATATTTAATGATTATGAATATTTATCTAAGGACTAGCTATCATCTGCAAATAAATAGGAATATAAAGAGAGTGTACAAGACGATTAATGGACATTTGAGAAATTATATTTTAGATTATCAATCTGCAAACTATTGTAAGTTGACAATAATAGGAGATCATGGAGATTAATGGAATATTTATTAGTATTTGATTCGTGTGTTGCTTAGCATTTAGTCTTTTCAATAACTTGCATATTTAGCATGTGTTAATCCAAACTGACATAGCTTTTCTAGTATCATCATCCATCTAGTTGATTCTCCTATAATGTCTCAAATTTAATTTACCAAATCATCAACTACAAATACTCTATTGTCTAAAAATAATAAAATAATAAAATAAATAGCATCATATTTGTATAAAACTTTATTTATTGTGACATACCAACCAACATATAATGTTTTATTTGAATACTCTCCCCGATTTAGCCACTTAATCTTATTATAACTCATGCTTTCTCTAATATTCTTACAAAGATCCTCTTTAAGCCCTTTCCATGAAAATATTTCATGGATTTTCTTATAAGTAATAATATCCTTGATAACCCGCTAAAGGTTATTCATGAAAATCAATCAAAACCTTCTCTTTAAACTTTAATTTAAATACTAATAAGGCTCTATTTTTGTAAAGGATAAGTACCTCCACCACTATATACATGTCATATTTCACCACCTCATAAAAAAAAATTAGAAATAAATGTATTTTTTGGCATACTCAAACATGATAGATATTTTTCAATTAATGAAAATCATGAAAATATAATATAGAGTAGGTTTCTTACAAAGGGAATTGATCATATCAATTTTTTTCTTTTCATATAGTTTTTGTAAACTTCATATGCTTATAACTTACCCAAATTTTTTGTTGATCTTTCGACTCTCTTTAAATCAATTTTCTTTTATATAAAACTTAAAGAGATAATTTGCTCATGTCTTATATTTGAAATTACTGTTTTTTATAACCATTTGTTGTAAAATGTGATGCACGAAGATGAATCATTGGGCCTATTTGTTGGTGTAAATTATGTCTCATAATTACACTTTACTTAAGTTGAATTAGGATAATGCATTCATTGTAGTTTTCATATGAGATACTTAGGGAATTGCACATGTAGGGAGATAGTTGTAGGAGAAATTCGACCTTTGATGGTGTTATCTTGTTATCACATTCCACTTTCAGTGGGTGATCCACCTTTAATATAATATTCTAATATTTATCCTACCTACCCCTACCTACCCTTGTATCTCATTGGGCCAAATGTCATGATTGTGTGGTCTTATTTCCCTATAGTCTTTCCTTTATAAGCAAGCTCATGTACATTGTACTTAGCTAGGTATCTTGCATCTCGATAAGAATACAATTTATTCTTGTCACATTTTTTCTCTCTTACATTCTATTCATTTTTCCTCTACATCTTTGGTTGGTAAAGGCAAATTCCTACATGGTATTAGAGCCTATAGGGTGCCATTGATAGTCATTCAAGAGTTCTTGGTGTAGTTTGAGGATAATTCGACATCACCATTGTGTTCAGAAAGCCATTTCCATGAATTTGTTTTACAAATACACCTATATTTCAAATAAATTATTTTGGTAGTGAAAAAAATTTAGTCAAAAGGCCATTAGGCCCTCTCCCCAACATCAGGTTGTAGAATTTGGTTCCTATCAATTGTCTATTTTCTGCAATTTTTTTTAGATATGAGCATAATTTTATTATTGTGGGCAAAATATTATCTAAAAAAAGTTTGTATTATCCGTGCACTACTAGTTGGTGGGCCCATATTCCCTTTGCAGGTGTACTTTAGATCTTCGCATGTTTTTGTGTTTTGAGGTGATTTGCTAGCAAACAGTTTTCTGGTAGACATTAAATATACTGACTCTTGATTGGTGGATCAAAAGTGCTTGATGTCATTACGAAGAGATATTAACAAAATCCTCAGAATTAAATATGACCTTGGAAACCTGGTTGAAGACCTAGTTGTTATCTTAGAACAATCAGTGTCCTACTTTTTCAACATCTTAAATAATTGAGAAGGGTCTGATTTTGGTTCTTAGAATGAGCTAGTGATGAACATTGCTAAGATCATTTCTGAAGATAATAATAAGATGCTAAACAATAAATTTTTAGTTCAAGAAGTAGAAACAACCCTTAAACAACTTCATCCAGACAAATCTCCAGGTCTAGATGGATTTCCTACAAGTTTTTTTGAAAAGCATTGGCTTATCTTAGGGGAAGAGATGATAGAGGCCTTAGAAGCAACAAGGAATTTAGGTTGATTTTTGAAGAAGATTAACAATAATTTCATTTCTCTAAGCCCAAAGAATGAAATTTCTTTAAAATTGGATGAATTTAGGCCCATCTCTCTTTGCAATACTATCTATAAGATTCTATCGAAAATCCTAGCAAACAGATTGAAGAAAGTTCTCTCATTAATAATTTCTGAAGAACAAATTGGGTTTGTTCTAGGAAGATCTCTTGGACAGTACTGTCATTGCTCAAGAAGCTATACATTCAATTCAAAATAACAAGAATCCAATTATACTAATAAAATTGAACATAAGTAAGGCATATGAAAAAGTTGATTGAAGGTTTATATGTAAATGTTTAGGAGCTTTTGGCTTCTCTAAATAATGGATCAATTTAATCTTTTATTTTATTTTAACTCCTTGATTTTCAATCTTAATCATTCATCTAGAGGTTTTCATTAGGGAGATCTAGAGGGTTAATTTCAAAATGGGGGGCGCTAGAAAGTAGGTTGAGCCTCTAAATTGTGAGCATCTGAAGAAAAATCAGGACATCTTGAAGCTACTTGAGAAAGGGGGTATTGTCCCTTATATTGAGAGATTGCGGGAAGTTAACAAAGATGTCACTGGGTATTTTGAAATGCATTGGAGGGATGGAACCATTATCCTGTGTGGGTGCAAGGTGACAATGGATGAAAATTTAATTGTAGAAGTCACTGGCCTTTTTTGTTTATGGTATGAAGTACTACATGGACATGAACTACAGTGATACCGTAGTACAAATTTTTTTGAAAACTGAGAAGGAAAGGGAGAAGATGGTGAAGAAGACTTTGAATTATTATTACATTGGTGTTCTCAAAGACATATAGGCTCAACTCCTCCGGGTACTTATGAAATATCTCACCCTTGATGGAAAATTTACCAAGGTTTATGGTCATCATTTTGTTTTGTTAAATCATTTTAGACATCATATTAGGGTCTCTTTTCCTTTTTACTTGTTGTCTTACCTCTAGGCTAGCTTCAAAGACAATAAGAAAAATCCAGCTAAATACCCTATCCTTCATGAAGGGTTGCTTGTCTTAATTGATTCCCATCTTCGTGTCTACCCTGCCCTGTCTCTGTACATACCTACCTCCTTTGGTGATAATACTAGTGTTGGGGAGTTAGAAAATGAGGAGTCCAAATCTAACTCAGAGGATGAGGCCTTTTCTCTTCCCAAGAAAGCTAAAATTGAAAAGACCCCAAAGGCTAAACCTATTCTGGGTAGGGGAAAGAAAGTTTCGAGACAAGTTGTTATTTCTTCTTGTTCTACCTCTGCAGGTAAAGATTTCCCTACTTCTAGTGACCAAAAGGGGACATTTAGTGTTGAGGAGTCTAGTAAGAGTGCCAACTCAGAACCTGGAACTCAGATCAACAAGGTCCCTCCTCCGCCTCCACATCAGGATATCAACAAAGGTATTTGGTTTGCCACTCAGTGGGACCTAAATGCTAACAACCTCGAGCTCAATTTTAAGAGGGATGACTAGTTGGATATTCTAGGTATGGCATGGGATCATGCCATTGACACCTTCAGCCTTTTAAATGGTTTTTTCATGAACTTAAGGAGGTTAAATTAAACTAGAGGGTGATGAGAAAAAAGCTAGAGGCTATGCCTACTCCCACCCATCATGACAGTCTGAATGGTGGAGCTCATTGGACGAAGGATGAGAAAAAGTATGTTGTGTCTTGCATCAGCAAAGCTATTGAAACTATTGATCACATAAAAAAAGGGGTTGGGGATAGATTCATCCAAATGGAGAGGAATTACAAGAAGATTCAGGCCACTCTTATGACCATAATGTCTAACAATCACCGAATTATCAAGAGGCTGCTGATGTGATGAACATTATGGTGAATAAGATGAAACATGATAGTGCTCAATAGGACAAGATGTTGGTTAACCTAGAGGTGGATAAAGACAAGAATCAGGTGGATTCTGACCCTTATAAGAGGACTAGGGGGAATATGAAGAGGAAAGCTATCTCCTATACTATGGATTATTCAGAATTAAGATATGTTGCTAATAAAATGAGTCAATTGGAGGCTGAGGTTGCAGAGACCTTAAAGAGCCTGATGTATTTTATGTTCTTGTTTCTGGTTTTTGGTTTATCGTTGCTAGTTTTTGGTGCTTTTTTGGATTTTTGTTGGTTTTGTTAGCTACAGTTTATACTGTTCTATCTTTAGCATCCTATTTGTCTTATTTTTCTGTTCTAGGTTTAATGCTTTGATTCTTAACCTTTTAGAATCATCTTTATAAAGGGTTTCAGGGTCCCTTCAAACCCTATTTTTGCCTTAATCCAAAATAATTAAACAATAAATAAATAATAAATAACCATTTAAACAATGAATCATTAAATCAACAAATAAATATAAAGGCACCAATTAAATATAAACTCGTAAATCAATACGGTATCAACCAAATAAACCAAGCTTTTAAAATATTAATCAAGCCAGCATAATAAATATTAATAAATCACCCAAATAATAATTAAATAATTGAAACTATATAATAAGTTAACTTTAGCATTAATAAACTATATTAAACAAATATTAATTAATCACATAACCAATACTGACAACTCCTCAAAGCAACCCAACATTCGGTTGAAAATCATAGCACAAGACTCCAACCAACGACTCAAGCCATAACATTGACTAACAAGGATGACAACTTAAGCCTAGAGTGCATAGAGGGAACTCATGCCATCTCCAACAAATTTCCATTGGGATAAAGACACGCTCAGACCTGTGAGACTAGGTGGAGCTGATGTCTAGTACTTGCAATCCTGCAACCACCAATATCCAGCAGAATATACACAATACATATATATCATAAATGATCAGACAAGTGAAGAGAACCGATATGTCATATCATGCTCATAATGAGTGGTTTGACATCATCTCTATCACAAATAAACTAGAAGATAGTCACAAACATCATAGCATCGGGTAAGTGAACAAAGATGGTGGTAAAAAAGGGGGGTATAAGTGGACACTTTTTTTTTGAAATCAAGTGAACTTGAACTTGGAGGCAAAATTTGAAAGTCATCTGCTCAAGATATGAAGATAATCAAAAAAGAAATATTGTAGTACTCTGAATCTAGTTTCCAAACTACTAAACGTTTTAAAAATTGGATAAGATTAAGGGGGTCAAATCCTTCACACACAAAAAATAGACCCTGATTTTTTCATAAAAACATAACATAGTGTCTGACGTGCGCATCAAAAAAGTCATATTTAGATTTAGTATTTTGACAAACCCTTTTGCAGAAAGATAGTTAAGAGTGAGAACTAGAAGATGTGTATTTTTTTGTAATTTGTTGTTGAGTATTTTTTTTTTATGATTTTTCTGATCGAGCACATCTTGAAAATTAGTTACCTGTTCGTGCACAAAGCATAAGTTGCACTAAAAAAATGAAAAAAGAAAAAAAAAAATTAAATTGTAAAGAATCAAGTTCACTACAATGATATTTAAAAAAAATAAAATTAGATAATTATATCAAAAGTTATTAAAAAATGGTGCATGTATGTCTATGACAACTATGGAGACACTCCTAAAAGAAATTCAATAATAATATGTTATTGTTGTTCAAATTTTAAAAAAATTATATGGTTAGAAATCTCAGAAGATGAGTCAAAATATGATGGAAATTTTAGAAATAGCCACTTGATGATGTGTAAACCTGATGATGACAAAGTCAAGAAACCAAGTTGATAAAATAAAAAACACCAACAAGGAGGGAAATGGAGGGAAATCAAACTTCCCAACCATAGCTTTGTCATCCAGACCTATTTCCAAGCCTAAACAGATAAAAGCGCGTACGTGGTACCTATGGTATAAAAAGCGCGTATGAGGTACTTATGGTGTAAGAAGCGCGTACGTTCTATCTTAACTATAAAAAGCGTATACGCGCTATTTTTACTATAAAAAGCGTGTACGCGCTATTTTTACTTTAAAAAGCGCGTATGCGCTATTTGTACTATAAAAAGCACGTACACGCTATTTGTGCTATAAAAAGTGCGTACGCGCTAGTTTTACTATAAATAGCATGTACGGGCTAAGTTTGTTTAAATTTTGGGAGTGTGTATAATATGCCATTGTATATATATCTATATATATAAAATATGTGTATATACATATTATATATAATTTATATATAATATTAAAAAACAAATATATAATATTTATATATATATATATGTATATATATATATATAATATGTAATATATATATACACACATATTTGTGTATGCATTTGTATTGTCTCCCTCTCTCCCCCTCTCAAGCATGTACAAGGTGCCTCTCTCTCTCTCTCTCTCCATCCGCTCTCTCTTCCTCTCCCTCCAATATATCTTCTTTTTGTTTGCATATATATAAGGTGATAAGAAGATTGACAAGGTGATCAATTTTCTTTTTTGTTTTTAAAGAAGATAGGATATAAAGTAGAACATTTGAAGAAAATGAATGTATTGGTTTCTTTGGATCGTGTGGATGTATTGGTTGGATAATATTTATGGGTTATATGGTGTACTAAGGGGTCATATGGTGTATTATGACCCCTTAGGTGTCGTTGTGGGTCATATGGTGTTGTATGATCCCTTAGGACACCATATTACCCCTTAGGACTCCATATGGTGTCATTATGGGTCATATAGTATTCTATGACCCCTTAGGATACCATATGATCCCTTACATGTCATTAGAGGTCATATTGTTTCCTAAGAGGTTATATGGTGTCCTATGATCCCTTAACATACCATATGACCCATAACGACACCATATGGTGTCCTAAGGGGTCATAGGATGCCATATGACCCCTTAGGACACCATACAACCCATACCAACACCATATGGTATCCTAAAGGGTTGTTTGGCATTTTATGACCCCTTAGGACACTATTTAGCGTCATTATAGGTCCTCTAGTGTGCTAAGGGATCATATAGTGTTGTGTGACCCCTTAGGATACCATATGACCCCTTAGATGTTGTTAGGGATGGTATTGTGTTCTAATGGTCATATGGTGTCCTTTGACCCATTAGGACACCATATGGTATCGTTATGTGTCTTATGTTGTTGTATGACCCCTAGGACACCTTATGACCCCTTAGGACACCATATGGTGTCATTAGGGGTCATATGAGGTCCTAAGGGGTCATATGGTCTCCTATGACCCCTTAGGACTCCATATGGTGTCATTATGGATCGTATGGTGTCCTAAGAGGCCATATAGTGTTTTATGACCCCTTAGGATGCCATTTGGTGTCATTATGGGTTGTATGGTGTGCTAAGGGGTCATATGGTGTCTTATGACCCCTTAGGACTCCATATGACCTCTTACATGTCGTTATGGGTCATATGGTGTCCTAACGGGTCATATGGCGTCGTTATGGGTCATATGGTGTCCTAAAGGGTCATATGGTATTCTATGACCTCCTAGGACACCATATGATCCCTTAGGTGTCATTAGAGGTCATATTGTTTCCTAAGAGGTCATATGGTGTCCTATGACCCCTGATGACACCATATGACCCCTTAAGACACCATACGACCCATAACGACATCATATGGTGACTTAAGGGGTGGTAGGATGCCATATGACCCCTCAGGATACCATACGACCCATAACACCACCATATTGTGCCCAAAAGGGTCATATGGTGTTCTATGACCCCTTAGGACACTATTTGGCATCATTATAGGTCCTATGGTATTATAAGGGATCATATAGTGTCCTATGACCCCTTAGATGTTGTTAGGGGTCGTATTGTGTTCTAAGGGTCATATGGTGTCCAATGACCCATTGGAGACCATATGGTATAGTTATGTGTCTTATGGTGTCATATGATCCCTAGGACACCTTATGACCACTTAGGACACCATATGGTGTCAATAGGGGTCATATGGTGTCCTAAGGGGTCATATGGTCTCCTACAACCCCTTAGGACACTATTTGACCCCTTAGGACTCCATATGGTGTTGTTATCAGTTGTATGGTGTCCTAAGAGGTCATATAGTGTTTTATGACCCCTTAGGATACCAATTGGTGTCATTATGGGTTGTATGGTGTGCTAAGGGGTCATATGGTGTCTTATGACCCCTTAGGACTCCATATGACCTCTTGTGTGTCATTATTAGGACACATGCATGGATTGCTAGGATACCATATGACCCCTGAGAATTGTTGGCATATGTGCAAGAGTATGATGACATGATGATATTGTATGTTGTCATTGATGTCAATATGCTGAGAAGTGAACCAGTATATTGAAGTTAAGCAACTAGCAAAGATAATCGGTATGGTGGTGTAAACTGGTATATGTGCAATAAGTGAAGCGGTATGCTTGTCCAAGTGATCCGGTATGATGTTGTGGACCAGAACCGGTATGTCAGAATGAGAACGGGTACATGGAATGTGGTAGGACTACTGGTTGGTAGTCTTAGCTTCAAGGTTTCCGGTTGAAGTATTCCAAGCCTGTGTGATTCAACCAATGACATTATGTGATGAATTAGCATTGTAATGGAGATCAGATCATGTTGCCATGTCAGTCTCATGCACGTGAAGGATCTTGCATGAAGGAGATTGATCCTATCTACCTTGGGGATGTGTGAAGTCTTTGCAAATAGTGGAGAACGCGTGATGGGTTATCGCTTCCATGAAGCGGTGAAGATCGAACGATGGAGAATGTCTTGAGATCTATTCAAGACCATTGTATTCATATGCAAAGTGCTCAATGGTCAGGATTGAACTGATCAATTGCTCAACCTAAGTGTTTAGGGTTTAGGGTTTATGCTGCTGACCTATCTGTGTTCTATAAGGTTGATGTTGTGTGTGTATCTACGTGCAGAGATATGTGATTCTTGCCAGACCAAATAAGAGGATTAATACTTGCCTAGTGTGTGTGCAAAAGGAAGGAACTAAAGCAGATCTGCATTGGCATTGAGTGTTATTACCAGATCATTGTAATACCTGATGATATTTAACTACTTCAACAGTTGGAAAATCCCTTAACCGGGTAGCTTTAACCAACTTGTTGTAAATCCTTTAACAGGGTGACTCAAAGCCATTGAGTTCATAAAATCCTCTGACAAGGTAACCTCTAATAGGGTTTAACCCTTAACCGGGTATTCTAGCCATCCCTTAACTAGGTGATCCCTAACAAGATCGGTTCCTAACAAAACCTATTGTAATAGTCTTTAACTAGACTAGGCTCCTGACAGAGTGGACTTCTAAAGAGTTCAAAAATAGCTTGTGGGTATTCATCCCCACTGTGGTTTTTCCCAGTTGGGTTTCCACATGAAAAATGTGTGTGTCATGTGTGATGCTTTGTTATTTTCTGTCGAGCGGTGAATCATGTTATGCTAGTAAATTATTCTATCTCTGTTGATGGATTATCTATTTATGCATAAGGACAAAGTGGAAATGAGGAAGTAGGTTGTGTGGAAAGCTAAGAATATTGACCAGTTCATGTCTTTCACGGTTGCACTATGTTTAACCGGTAGTAGTCTAGTTTGGACCGGTGTTAGGGATTGCTAGTAGTTTACAGTCTACAATAAAACTAGTTCAAGAGAAGTTTTTTTTGTTGTGCCTATACTGATTCACCCCCCCCCTCTCAGTACCAGTTTGGTACTCACTTTTCATCATTGAGTTATCAATTGGTATCAGAGAATCCTCCAGGTCCTTTGTGCTGTAAGATTAACTGCTTGAGGGAAAGATCCTATTGTAATGATGAATAGGGAAGGTCCAAAGTTCAATAGAGATAACTTTAAAATATGGAAGGACAAAATGAAGATATACATCAAAAGCATGGGTGCTCAACATTGGAGCTATGTTGAGAACATTTATGTTATCCTTACCAGTACTCTCACCGATGACCAAAAGAGAGAGATTCAGGAGAATGGGCAAGTTATGGAAGCCCTAATCAATAGCTTATCTGACATAGAGTTTATTGATGTCTAGGATAAAGACAATCCCAAAGAAGTATGGGATACTATTGATAATATGTATGGCGGTGATGAGCATGTAAAACAAGCTAAGGAAGAAAGCCTTAGAGGGAAGTTTGAAGACATGCAGATGGTTGAAGGTGAGACCATTCAACAATATGCTATACGAATCAAAACAATTATTGGAGATATCAAGAGTGCAAGTGGTAAAATGGAAGATTCCACCATTGTCAACAAAGTTTTGAGATCCTTATTACTGGTCTATGCAATAAGGGTTGTGTAAAGCGGAAAATCGCAATCGAACCCTAGTTGCTCTCCCCTCTTCCAACTCCAAGGAGAGAGAAGGGAGAGTCACTAGGGTTGATGGTTTTCACTTAGGGGAGAGACTTTACATTCAAAAGAGGGGTTGAAACCCACAAGATCCAATCCCACACAATGCAAGATTGGATGCTAAATGTGTTTCAAGGGTTAAGAAAGCAAGGCTACCCTCTTTTGTAAAGAATGTTGATAGAAGAATTAAGCTAGGAATGCATAGAAAGTGACAAAGATTCGCTTATAAACTGAGATAGGGATATAGGATGAAGCTGCGGACCTGGAATTAGCAGTAAAATGTCGATACGGCGCTGTCCTGCAAATTTGAACAAAAGTTGTCAGGACGATGGCGCCCGACGCCACGGTCCTCCAAAAAATCCGCGAAACGAAGGGGGATCTGTTCGTCTCTGCACAAGGATTCCAGATCTTCAATTTCAGCCGCGTACCTACAACCTACACACAGAAAAGCGAAGACGATTGGGGGGTTAGGGATTAGGGGTTTGCCTTTAGGTCAAACCCCGGTTTTGGAATTAACCAAGAAATGAGAAATGCTGTAAATGTAATGTAAAACAAGTACTAATACCTTGTTGTAAGAATGTTTGTATCCTTATATGCGAAGGTATAGATGTTGTTGTTTGTTGTATGTTGTATGTTGTAGCATGTAATGTGTTGTAAGTGATCTCCTCTTCAATGGTTGAATCCTTGTCTTGAATGCAACACTTAGCCTTGAATGGAGACTTGAAATGATCAATTACTTGAAGGAATGCTTGAATGCTTGAATGCTTGAATGTTTGAATGCTTGAGTATAGTTTCTGCGCTTGTACACATATGTCCTTCTTACTTACCCCCATGGGAGAGGAAAAATGTAGTTTATATACTTGTCAATTAGGGTTAATAGACTGATTTTCCCGACCTTAGGCCGACCAGGAAAGTTTATTTTCCAAATTGCAAACAAAAGGACCCGAAGCCCCATAGGAAACCGGGCCCAAAATAGGGCTAGGGACCAGGGCGTTGGGCACCTTGGTCCTGAAGGACCAGGGTGCTGGGCGCTCTGGTCCCACCTCCAGGGACAATAGGGTGCAAAGGAGGTTCAGGCCAGGGTGCAAGAAAATGCATTTTTTGGTGTCGTGAGCAAGTTTCGGGGTCTCCATTCAGGTTTAGTGTTACGTCGCCATCGTGAAGACCCAAATGCGGTCAAAATTGCAAGTGTCACAATTTTAGGATGCTACATTTAGCCCCCACTTTAGCGGGAGTATAAGCGTATGCCAATACTTCCGGTAAAGTACAAGGAAACAACATTGAAAAACTTTCACCATGTCAAGGAGGCAAGATACACCAAGCCCCCAGTGGACTAAGGATCTTACGACTTCGATTGACAAAGTAAAAGGGAAGATCATGAGGGAGAACCATGACTGTCAATAGTAAGGTTCCCTCACTATGAGTCATGCAAGAAAGATATCAAAAATTTTCAAGGCAAAGCTAAATTTGCCAAGAAATTTTCAAGTATCTTGAAAAGATATGAACGGGATGTATGCCCCCCTACGTTAAAGCGCTCGCACACGCCTCACCGGGGGTGATTGCTTTAAGGTAGTGATACATATAAGAAATGAGAAAGGAGCACGTTATCACAAGGATTTAGCCCCCAAGTGTGAGATAAGCCCAAGGATAATAGACACAAAACACAAAGCACAAGGTGACTTCGCTTTCCTCGGGGTCAGTATGCTGTATGATAATTCATGTATATCATATGTATGTATGCATAATTGTTCTTCATTCCCCAATCAAGGAAGGTCACCTAGAAGAAGGGAACACATGTGTCTTTTGAGTCAACACAAGAGAGATCGAGAGATCTCAATGCTTTGCATCGTCCTCAAGTAGACAACACTAAGGACAACAAATAGAAGAATGAGAATAACACATAGAAGAAGTAACAAAAGAGAGGGGAGGAGAATTTGCTATGCTAATGTAACTAGTCTAGCACGTCATCTACCCCCCGATCTTGCTGATTGATGTTTCGGGAAGGCAGGGAACACGCTAGAGGAGGAACATCCAACACAGCAGATGGAGCTATCACAAGATCCAAACAAGGGCTATGTTCATATCCCAAGCCACGGTGTTCTTTTCTAGGAGCTAGGATAAGTGCTTTAGAAAATTCGTTAGATAAATGGTTATCAATATCAACAAGTTCATATTCACTATCAGAAGCAAGAGAAGTAACATTTTCATCATGAATAACATTTTCATCTATATCATCATCAAGATTTATAAAAATAGGATCTTTAACTCGCACAGGATCAAGACCATCATGCATCTTATGTTTAGGAGATTTCGGCTCAATCGTCGGCTGAGGAGAAAATGGAATAATGCTTGTTAAAGGTGTTTTTGGGGATTGTAAAGTTTGAGCTCTAAGACGACGCTTTCGCTGGCGTTCACGTGCAGAACGATTTCATCTAGTCTTAGTAGGAAGTTGCAAAGATTGAGGAGGAGGAATGTTCTCATCCTTATCACTTGGGTGTTTAGGTTGTGGTCTCTTAGGCTGAACAATAGGAGAAGAGGAAGATCTCTTCTCTCCATAAGAGGAAGGAGGAGGAACTGCTCCATATAAGGGAGGAATATTTGGTTTAGGAAGGAGACCAAGTCCATCATGATGAGGAGGTATAGGTCTACTCTTGGGAAGTTTATTAGATATAGGCATAGTCACATCCATAGGGATGGGTTGGGAATCTTCTTGAGGAAAGACATTAGTTTTATCTTTCAAAGGAAGAACTTCCTTCTCAAGAATGATAGGAATGTCAAGTTTGGGTGTTCTAGGTTCACTTAGAGATAGGATCATATCTTTTTTCCACTTTTGATAAGATTTGAAAAGATGATCACTTCGCGGAGGAAGAGATTGGAATTGTTTAGGCCAAAAATAATCAATAGGAACGCTAGAAGTTCTTTCAGCTGGTTTAAAGAGACTATGATTGACAGTAACAACTGCACCATTATGGGGAAATTTCAAACACTTGTGGATAGGAGAAGCAATAGCTTTCATGGAAGATAGCCAAGGATAGCCTAGCTTCACACGAAATTGTTCGGAAGATGGAATAATAGCAAAGTTCACATCAAGGGATTTGTTACGGACCTCAATAGGTAATGTAATAGAACCGATTGCAGGAGAAGAAAACGCATCAAATAGTTTCACAACCACATCTGTTTTGTCATAGATCACTTGATTCAATTGCAAAGTAAAAAGAAATTCTTC
Source organism: Cryptomeria japonica (assembly GCF_030272615.1). Taxonomy (NCBI): domain Eukaryota; kingdom Viridiplantae; phylum Streptophyta; class Pinopsida; order Cupressales; family Cupressaceae; genus Cryptomeria; species Cryptomeria japonica. The sequence goes on from NC_081405.1 coordinate 118,548,301, forward strand.
AGTAATGATATTAACCATGCAAGAAGGATCAATAAGCACTCCACGGCAAGGTATATTTTTGACTTTTGCAACTATATATAAAGGACCATCAGGTGCCCTGATAGTTTCACTGGAATCAAATGTGATGGAAGGTTCTTTAGGGATTTTCTATTGCTCCACAAAGTTAATCACATTCGGAGTCATAGACACAATATCATCAGGTGAGATAGAGGAATCAGTAGTATCAATCGCATTAGAGGTATGAGAAAGCAATGGATCAGTGAAAATCTGAAGATTTTGGTTAGGAGGAGCTATAGATGTGTTGCCTTTATCATTCACACCAGAAACAGAGATAGTATTATTATCAATCAAATCTTGAATTTTCCCCTTTAAAGCAAAACATTTTTCAGTATCATGCCCAGGTTGACGATGAAATTGACAAAAAGATTTGTTATCAAAATAAGGTGAATTAATCTTTGCAGGATCAATTTGCCTTATAGGAGGAAGAGTAAGCACATTTTGTTCCAATAACTTATTCATAATACTATGCAATGATTCATTCAAAGGAGTATACTTTCTTTCTTTCTTGAAAAATTTAGAAATAGGAGGCACACCTGATGCTGCATTCACATTGTTGTTGATGATGTTTTCATTGAATTTAATGGACTCTCTGTTCGGTTTAAACTTCCCAAATGGTTGTTGACTACTATCACCCTTATCACTCGGAGTCATAGGATGTGATTGTTCCATTTGACTCACAGTCAGTTGATAATTGTGAAGAGTTGCACACAACTGTTGGAAAGAAGTAAACTCAGAAAACAGGAGTTTTTCTCTAATGTCTTTTTGTAAATTAGAAATAAAGATTCTTTGAATATCATTGTCAGGCACTGGAAAAGAAATTTGAGCATACAAATGCTTATATCTACCAATGAAATCAGTCACTTTTTCTTTAACACCTTGTTTGCAATACATTAAATCAATCAAAGTAACTTTAGGACTTATATTGTTTTGAAATTGTTGAATGAAAGCATTTGCAAGTTGTTCGAAAGAAGTAATAGAATAGGAAGGCAATGAGCAATACCATTGTAGGCCTTTGTCTCTTAATGTTCTAGTAAACAATTTTGCAAGCAACCTTTGGTCATAAGCAAAATCAGTACATATTTTTTGAAAGGTCTTAACATGCATTAGAGGATCACCCTTACCATTATAAAGCTCCAAATGTGGAATTTCAACATGTTTAGGGGGAATAGCTCGAACAATATCAAGAGAAAGTGGGCTCGCAACATCAAATGTAGGCACACTAAACTTAGATTGATTCATAGAGGCAATTTGTTGCTGTAAAGAAGAGACAGTTTGTGCAAGATTGTTAATGGTCGCTTCAATCAAAGAGTTCATATTAGATGTGTTAGATTGTGATGGAGGTGTTATGTTATTGAAAGAAGGTAGAGAGTATGGTGGTGGGACACTATGATAGCTAGTCATAGGAGATGATTGGACAGGAGGAACACTACAAGGAGGAATGGAAGGGTTAAATGAATTGCCCCCTTGTGTCATGTTCATTTGTGGAGATATAATAGGAACACTCATTGAAGGAATGAATGAAGAAGTTGGATTGAATGAAGGAAGAGGGTTAATTGAAGAGGGAGGATTTCCCCCATGACTGGTGATCATAGGAGGAATGTCTTGTGTAGAAGTAGTCATTATGTTTGATGTAAAAGTAGGTATACTAGCAATAGGAGTCGTTAAAGGAATAGAATGATTGACTTGAGTAGGAGGTTGTGTATAACCTAAGGTTTCGGCACAACTTTTCATAGGCATCACATTTGAATCCACAATGTGTGCAATACCATGCAAAATATCAATTCCATTCTTATCACTTTGAAGCATATGTTTTAGACCCTCAATTAAAGGAAGAGCTTGACTATCGGGATACTCATGAGACATCCATTGGTGAAAATCATCAAATTGGTTATCCAATTTTGAAAGTTGTTCTACAGAAACCTCATGGAGAGCTTCTTCATCATTAGGAGGATTAGAGGAATTACCCATGTCCTCGTTAAAAAGACCATTCAAATTAGGTTCCATCTCCTTAGTAATTAAACCTTGGAAAGACTTAATTCTAAGGCTTCGTCTAACGGGAATAGTGTAAGTAGGGCTTATTGTTGTAAAAATCATGCACTAAAGAAAGAGAGAGATTTTGAATTTTAGAGGTAGCAAATTTCAGTAAAACCGGCCAATCTTCCAGATTTAAGCTGTTAAATGCAATCAGGACAATCTCCCGAAATTTCAGAAAAAATGTCCGGGACCGTGGCGCTCGGAGTGCACACGGTCCTCGCAACTTTTTTCGAAATTTGCAGGGATGAAAGTTATGATGATTTTACAGCTAACCTGAAAAAATTGAGTGATTTTACGATCTGTAGATAGGCCAAATTAAAGTTGCAATCTCAAAATTAAACCCTACCAAGATTGTCGAAAAATGCAAAATTTGAATTTTGAAAAAGAGAGGGAAACTGAAATTTTGAATTTTATGATTTTATAGGGAATACCAAAAGTAATGCAAGTTTTGAAATTTGAAAGTTGACTCAATTTCATGCAAAATTCAATTTTGGAAGCGGAAATCAAAGTTGTTGTAATTAAGCACTTAATTTCAAAAGTCATAAATTGCAAAAATTTGAATGAATCACTGAAATTTTGAATGAATGATAACACACTTTTCAGATTTAGGATTGTAAGAAACACAATTTTGACACAAATTTCAATTTCAACAATTTTTGAATGATTAGAAGCCTCAATCCAAGCAATCGCTAGACCAACTTTGACTGTAATTTTGAAGGTGTTAAAATTGATAAAATCAGCCAAAATTCTGGATTTTAGCAGAAAAATACAGTAAGATCTAGCTCCCGAAATTTTGGAAAAAATGTCGAGGACGATGGTGCTCGGGGTGCACACGGTCCCCGCAACTTTTTTCCAAATTTTCAGGGATGAAAGATATTGTGATTTTATTGCGGAATTTAAAGTTACAGCTGATTTGGAGATGTTTTGATCAGTGAAATTGTCGGACAAAGGTTGAATCAAGAGGGTTTCAAAAATTAGGGTTTTGACACTTAACCACTTAATTTTCAAAATTAAGGCACAAATATGAATTGATAATTTAAAAGAGAAGGGCAGATCTGAAACAAGCATCAACAATTAAACATTTCACAAGTTTAATTACTTAAAAAGAAAATTTAGGGTTTTTATGCAATTAACCTCTAAAATTTTGCAAAAGATCAAACATGGAAATGTAATCAAGGAATCCAATTTTCAAATCTAACTATGAATAATCAGAAAGGATGTTCACATCGGGTTCACCAAAATGTAAAGCGGAAAATCGCAATCGAACCCTAGTTGCTCTCCACTCTTCCAACTCCAAGGAGAGAGAAGGGAGAGTCACTAGGGTTGATGGTTTTCACTTAGGGGAGAGACTTTACATTCAAAAGAGGGGTTGAAACCCACAAGATCCAATCCTACACAATGCAAGATTGGATGCTAAATGTGTTTCAAGGGTTAAGAAAGCAAGGCTACCCTCTTTTGTAAAGAATGTTGATAGAAGAATTAAGCTAGGAATGCATAGAAAGTGACAAAGATTCGCTTATAAACTGAGATAGGGATATAGGATGAAGCTGCGGACCTGGAATTAGCAGTAAAATGTTGATACAGCGCTGTCTTGCAAATTTGAGCAAAAGTTGTCGGGACGATGGCGCCCGATGCCACTGTCCTTCAAAAAATCCACGAAATGAAGGGGGATCTATTCGTCTCTGCACAAGGATTCCAGATCTTCAATTTCAGCCGCGTACCTGCAACCTACACACAGAAAAGCGAAGACGATTGGGGGGTTAGGGATTAGGGGTTTGCCTTTAGGTCAAACCCCGGTTTTGGAATTAACCAAGAAATGAGAAATGTTGTAAATGTAATGTAAAACAAGTACTAATACCTTGTTGTAAGGATGTTTGTATCCTTATATGTGAAGGTATAGATGTTGTTGTTTGTTGTATGTTGTATGTTGTAGCATGTAATGTGTTGTAAGTGATCTCCTCTTCAATGGTTGAATCCTTGTCTTGAATGCAACACTTAGCCTTGAATGGAGACTTGAAATGATCAATTACTTGAAGGAATGCTTGAATGCTTGAATGCTTGAATGTTTGAATGCTTGAGTATAGTTTCTGCGCTTGTACACATATGTCCTTCTTACTTACCCCCATGGGAGAGGAAAAATGTAGTTTATATACTTGTCAATTAGGGTTAATAGACTGATTTTTCCGACCTTAGGCCAACCAGGAAAGTTTATTTTCCAAATTGCAAACAAAAGGACCCGAAGCCCCATAGGAAACCGGGCCCAAAATAGGGCCAGGGACCAGCGCGCTAGGCGCTTTGGTCCCACCTCTCGGGACAACAGGGTGCAAAGGAGGTTCAGGCCAGGGTGCAAGAAAATGCAGTTTTTGGTGTCATGAGCAAGTTTCGGGGTCTCCATTCAAGTTTAGTGTTGCGTCGCCATCATGAAGACCCAAATGCGGTCGAAATTGCAAGTGTCGCAATTTTAGGACGCTATAGGTTGCTACTATTCAAGAGTTGAGATCTATAGACAAGACTAAGGTATCCCTAGACTCCATCATTGCAAAGTTGATAGCCTATGAGCTAAATAGTTTTGATGGTAGTATTCAGAAGACTGAATCAGCTTTTAGAGCATCTATTGCACCATCCATAAAAGGAAAAGTAGCAAGCACCAGTAGTGAACTAAGACAAAGCAGAGAAATGGATGATGAAGAGATTCTAATGGAATTTGAAGCTCTTCTTGCCAAGAGACTTCCTAAGGGAACCGACAAATACAGAGGTAAGCTTCCTTTGAAATGCTTTTTTTGTAACCAGATAGGACACATCACTATAAATTGTCATAATGGTGATAGCAAGGACAAATTGGAAAGGTTCAAGAAATTCAAAGGAGGAAACTGGAGAAACTATTTTGTAGCAGTTGATGAAGGTGTCACAGATGAGGAAACAGAAGATGAAGAAAATGAAGATATTGTGTTTGTTGCAGTCAAGGAAGATGTGTCAGACAAAAAGGCTCTTGTCTCTCACTTTGATAATTCAGATGAGTGGATTATTGACAGTGGTTTCTCTCACCATATGATGGGTGACTGGAGCAAGTTTATATCCTTGGAAGAGTATGATGGTGGTGTGGCTCATTTTGGTAATGATGCACCATGTATGGTCAAAGGCAGAGGGTCCATCTCTCTAAATGGAAAGAGTAGTGCTGACAATGTGTATTGGGTGGAAGGTCTTAGACACAATCTATTGAGTGTTGCCCAGCTGAATGACGATGGACTCACTCTAGAATTCAAAAATGGAGTCTGCAAAATCAAAGGAAAGAATGGTGAACTGATGGCCACCGGTATTCAGACCAAAGGCAACTTATTTCAGCTAAATACAAATATAAGTTCATGTCTTATGGCTAAGTTTGATGATAGCTGGATATGGCATAGGAGACTTTGCCATGTAAACTTTGATAACATAGTCAAGGCCAGTAAGATCAAGGCAGTTAGAGGACTGCCGATGCTATGCAAAGAATGTCAACTAGGGAAAATGTCTTCCTCAACCTTCAAAGGTAAATCTTTCACTGCAGACAACTTACTTGATCTTGTGCATACTGATTTGTGTGGTCCTATGAAAACTAGGAGTGTGCAAAGAGATAGGTGTTTTATGATTCTTACAGATGATTGCTCAAGAATGATGTGGGTCACATTCTTGAAGGACAAATCTAAAGCCTTTGGAAAGTTCAAAGCCTTCAGAGCACTGGTAGAAAAGGAAAGTGGTAGAAGAATCAAATGCCTTAGAACTGATCAAGAAGGGGAATTCACTTCCAGTGAATTCATCAAATATTATGAAGAGAATGGCATCAAAAGGCAACTATCTGCCCCCCGAACTCCACAATAGAATGGCTTAGCAAAGAGGAACAACCGAACTGTGGTTGAAGTGGCTAGAACTATGTTGATCCAAGGAAAAGTTGCTCACACCTTTTGAAGAGAAGTGGTGAGCACTGTAGTCTACACAATGAATCAGGTACTCATCAAGAAAGGAAAGTATAAGAATCCTTATGAGTACTGGACCGGTAAGACACCAGTGGTAAGCTACTTTGGAGTGTCTGGTAGTAAATGTTACATCAAGAGGAGTGAACATTAGAGAAAGTTTGATGCCTTATGTGATGAAGGAATATTCCTAGGATATACTAAGAGAAAAGCTCTCAAATGTTTCAACAATAGGACTCAGAGAATTGTTGAAAGCATCAATGTTAGGGTTGATGAAAACTCTAAGAAATCTGAGGAAACCGATAGAGAGCGTGTAGGAGATGAACCGGTAGTAACCTTCTAGGAACCAGTTGCAAATTTGCCCAGTACCAGCAACTGTGCTCCTACATCGGTAGATGTTGATGAAGAAAAGCAAGAGGAAGCTCTTAAGAATATACCTAGGTATGTCAAACTCAATCATGATCTAAAGCAAATCATAGGAGACAAGGATACAGGAATCCTTACAAGATGAAAGGTCAGAGAAAACTCATGTATGATCTTTGAATTTGAGCCTAAATCATTCAAAGAGGCACATAAAGATGAAGATTGGATCAAGGTAATGGAAAAGGAACTTGATCAGATAGAAAAGAATGGTACATGGTCCCTGGTACCCAGACCGGAGCATAAAAATGTCATTGGTACCAAATGGGTTTTCAGAAATAAGCTTAATGAAGATGGGATAGTGATAAGAAACAAAGCCAGACTGGTGTGTAAGGGGTATGCTCAAGAAGAAGGAGAAGACTATGGAGAAACCTTTGCTCCAGTAGCCAGATTGGAAGGAGTTTGTATGCTTCTTGCATATGCAGCTTTTAAAGGATTCAAGGTATACCAAATGGATGTAAAATATCCATTCCTAAATGGAATACTTGAAGAGGAGGTGTATATAGAGTAACCAAATGGGTTTTCCCTATCAGAAGACAGTGACATGGTGTGTAGGCTACATAAAGCCTTGTATGGACTAAAGCAAGCACCTAGAGCATGGTATGAATGCTTGCATTCCCATCTTGTGAAGATTGGATTTGAAAGAACAAGTGAAGATAGCAATATCTACTTGAAATCAGAAGGAAATCAGATTCTTATCTGTGAAGTATTTGTTGATGACATCATCTTTGGAGGAGATGACAAGATGAGTCATGATTTTGCTGATGAGATGAAGAAGGAATTTGAGATGTCTCTCATAGGGGAGATTAAGTTCTTCATTGGACTACATATTCAACAAATAAAAGATGGAATCTTTATTACTCAGTCCAAGTATGTCAAAGAGGTGTTGAAGACCTTTGGCATGGAAGATAGAAAACTGGCTGGTACACCAATGGTGACTGGTTGTAAACTATCAAAAGAAGATGACTTAGCATTGGTAAATGAGAAGGAATACTTATCAATGATTGGTAAGTTGCATTATGTAGTGCATAGTAGACCAAACATTACACATGCTGTGGGTATTACCGACTGGTTTCAGCAAAGCCCAAGAGAATCCCACTTAGTAGCAGTCAAGCAGATTCTTAGATATCTGAAAGGAACTATTGACTATGGGTTATGGTATCCATACAATAATGAGTTCAACCTGAAAGTGTTCATAGAAGTTGATTGGGCTAGTAATGTAGATGATCGGAAGAGCACAACCAGTGGTGCATTCTTTCTCGGTGGTAGACTGGTCTCATGGATGAGTAAAAAGCAGAGCTATATCTCTCAGTCTACAGCAGAAGTGGAGTATGTTGTAGCTTTTATGAACTGTACCCAAACTATTTGGATGAAGCATGTATTGAATGGATTCAAAGTTCCTATATCTGAACCGGTAAGTATATTCTGTGACAATACAAGTGCAATTAACATTTCCAAGAATCCAGTTTTACATGCTAGAACCAAGCACTTTGAACTCAAGTATCATTTCTTAAGGGAAAAGGTTCAGAATAAAGATGTCGTATTGGAACATATTTCTAGTAAGGAGCAGTTAGCAGACATATTCACCAAGCCTCTACCAAAGGCTTCATTTACATATTTGAGAGGTGAATTAGGGGTGCTGCCCCTTCAAGAGGTGAACTATAAGTATGTTCTCCACATCAATCAGGTATTGTAGTGTCCAATCTTTTTTAGGATTGATGTGTTGAAGGATGCTACTCCTTAGAGGGAGCAACATAGTGGAATAGGGAAGCTTGTGCCTCCACTTTGGCATTGTTGTCAAAGGGGGAAAAGATGTGAAGCGGGGAAGATATCTACAGCAATAGGGAGAAGATGTGATGTTGAGTGATATCTTTGTATATTTCCATCAATGCTAAAGGGGGACATTGTTGGCATCTGTGCAAGAGTATGATGACATGATGATATTGTATGTTGTCATTGATGTCAATATGTTGAGAAGTGAACCGGTATATTGAAGTTAAGCAACTGGCAAAGAGAACCACTATGGTGGTGTAAACCGGTATATGTGCAATAAGTGAAGCGGTATGCTTGTCCAAGTGAACTGGAACCAGTATGTTAGAAGTAGAACCGGTACATGGAATGCAGTAGGACTACCAGTTGGTAGTCTTAGCTTCAGGGTTTCCGGTTGAAATGTTCCAAGCCTGTGTGATTCAACCGATGACATTATGTGATGAGTTAGAATTGTATTGAAGATCAGATCATATTGCCAAGTCAGTCTTGTGCACGTGAAGGATCTTGCATGAAGGAGATTGATCCTATCTACCTCGAGAATGTGCGAAGTCTTTGCAAATGGTGGAGAACGCGTGATGGGTTATCGCTTCCATGAAGTGGTGAAGAATGAATGACGGAGAATGTCTTGAGATCTATTCAAGACCGTTGTATTCAAATGCAAAGTGCTCAATGGTCAGGATTGAACTGATCAATTGCTCAACCTAAGTGTTTAGGGTTTATGCCGTCGACCTATCTGTGTTCTATAAAGTCGATGTTGTGTTTCATGTTGAGGTTGTTGGCAAATGTTGTGTGTGTATCTAAGTGCAGAGATATGTGATTCTTGCCTGACCAGATAAGAGGATTGATACCTGCCTAGTGTGTGTGCAGAAGGAAGGAACTAAAGCAGATCTGCATTGGCATTGAGTGCTATTACTAGATCATTGTAATGCCTATTGATCTTTAACTACTTCAGCAGTTGGAAAATCCCTTAGCCAGGTAGCTTTAACCAGCTTGCTGTAAATCCTTTAACAGGGTGAATCAAAGCCATTGAGTTCATAAAATCCTCTGACAAGGTAACCTCTAATAGGGTTTAACCCTTAACCAAGTATTCTAGCCATCGCTTAACCGGGTGATCCCTAACAGGATCGGTTCCTAACAGAACCTATTGTAACAGTCTTTAATTGGACTAGGCTCCTAATAGAGCGGACTTCTACAGAGTTCAAAAGTAGCTTGTGGGTATTCATCCCCACCGTGGTTTTTCCCAGTTGGGTTTCCACATGAAAAATATGTGTGTTATGTGTGATGCCTCTTTCATGTGATTCTTTGTTATTTTCTATCAAGCGGTGAATCATGTTATGCTAGCAAATTATTGTGTCTCTGATGATAGATTATCTGTTTATGCATAAGGACAAAGTCGAAATGAGGAAGTAGGTTGTGTGGAAAGCTAAGAAGATTGACCAGTTCATGTCTTTCACAGTTGCACTGTGCTTAACCGGTAGTAGTTTGGTTTAGAGCAGTGTTAGGGATTGCCAGTAGTTTATAGTCTGCAATCAAACTGGTTCAAGAGAATTTTTTTTTCTTGTGCCTATACTGATTCAACCCCCCCTCTTAGTACCAGTTTGGTACTCACTTTTCATCATTGAGTTATCAAGAATACCTTTTGACCAGGGAGAGGGAGAGAAGGGGAGGAGAGGGAGGCAATGGGAGAGAGATACACCTAATAGAGGAGGAGAGTAAGATAAAGGTTGAGAGGGAGAGACAAGAGATAAATGTGTGTGTGTGTGTGTGTGTGTGTGTGAGAGAGAGAGAGAGTGAGAGAGAGAGAGAGAGAGAGAGAGAGAGAGAGAGAGAGAGAGAGAGAGAGAGAGAGAGAGAGAGAGAGAGAGAGAGAGAGAGAGAGGGAAATAGAGGGAGAGGTAGAGATAGAGAGCGACGTAGAGAAGGGGACTCAAAGAGAGAGAGAGAGAGAGAGAGAGAGAGAGAGAGAGAGAGAGAGAGAGAGAGAGAGAGAGAGAGAGAGAGAGAGAGAGAGAGAGAGAGAGAGAGGTGGATAGAGGGATTGGGAGAGAAAGAGAGACCTAAGAGGTGAAGGGAGGAAAGGTGAGAGAGAGAAAGAGAGGGTAAGAGATAGAGCAAGTTTGAGTGAGAGGGAGGAAGGGGTGGAAGGATATTACAAGAGACTAGAGAGAGAGGTGCAAAGAGAGGGAGAGCGAGAAAGAAAGGTAATGAGAAAGGGAGAGAGGGAGGGAGAGGGGAGAGAATGAGAGAATGAGAGAATGAGAGAGAGACACCTGAGAGAAGGAGAGAGTGAGATAGAGAGAATGGGGATGAGAGGGAGAGACTTCAAAGATAAAGATTGGAGAGAGAGAGAGAGAGAGAGAGAGAGAGAGAGAGAGAGAGAGACTTAAGTCAAAAATAGAAAGGGAGGTGGGGCGGTAGGGAGAGAGTGAGAAAGAGATACAATTGATAGAGGAGGAGAGTGAGATAGAGAGATATAGGAAAATAGGGAGAGAGACTTGAGAGAGAGAGAGAGAGAGAGAGGTTGATAGCCAGAGATGTGATAGAGAGAAGGAGAGAGATAAGAGAAAGAGAAATGGAGTGAGAGGGGGAGAGAGAAAGAGAGTTAGAAGGAAAGAAATACTTGACAAAGGAAGAGAAAGGGAGGGGGAGGGAGAGGGAGAGAATGAGAGAGAGAGACACTTAAGAGAGGGGGAGAGAGTGAGAGATAGAGATATTTGAGAGAGGGAGAGAAAGAGAGGGATATATGAAAGAGAGAAAGAGGGTGAGGGAGATGAGAAAGAGACAGAGAGATACCCGAGAGAGGGAAGAAAGTAGAGAGGGAGATGCCTAAAAGACAAAAAGGTAGGGGTTAAGGAAGAGAGAGGGGGAATGTAGGGAAGAGATGAGAGACAAAATGTTGATATGAGCATGCTGATTACTAAAATTTGACTAAGTCTGAAATTTATAAGAATACTCAAAAAACTAGAATCTGCATTATAACTCTTATAGATCTAGAACCACTCTCAAACATCCTGACAATATATACATAAAATATAACTTAAAGTATAAGAAAGATAAAAGACAAAGAGAAATGTCACTTATATTTAAATGTTATATTTTATGTATATATCCTACTGAAAAACCTAATGGAATATAAGTGAATTGCATTTTATTGATAGATAGAACCGCGTACGTGGTTTTAGTTTTTAAACCATGTACGCAGTTAGTATTCTTTAAACCGCGTACGTGGTTAGTATGTTTCAAACTGCGCATGTGGTTTATCTTTCATTAGGCTTGGCAAAACAAGCCTAAACATGTATGGGGTTCTTTAAATTTGAAATGCCCCATGCGCGTTTTGGTGTTTTTCATGTTTTTTTTGGTGTGTCCACTTTTCTGACCACCATCTTTGTGCACTTATCCCATTATCTCATCTAATGTAGTCATAAGATGGGGTTAGAATAATCAAGATCTCATACTCAATATAATCCATCTGTGAATAATAAGTGTATATAGATCATCAAATGTAAGTCTGCCATAATAATCAAGGTAGATATCATCATCCACATGTCATCATATAACATATGTTTATTTAAAATGTCTAGCATCATGAAATAGCATCTTAAACATAGATAGAGTCATAAACATCGATCAAAACATCCTCATAGATTCTAAGCAAGTATAATAATGCATGTCAAAAGATAAATCGAGGAGGGACACTACAAAGCTATTATAAATGTGCATGTTTAAAGGTAAAATTTAGTGTAGAAGTACAAATATTTTAGATAATAAGTTATACTAAGATATTCTATCTATAATATTTTGTCCAAACTAGCTCCACTAAACATAGTTATAGCCCTCAACATAAGCATGATCTTTATCATCCTTGCAACTCCATTATATTTAAGGGAATGTGGAGTTGTGTGATACTACATGATATCATTGTTCTTATAGATTCTATCAAACTCTATTGAGTAATATGTTACTTGAGAATCATTACCTATATAAAGATATATTTTCCTATCTTCTTGGACTCGTTCCTAAGACAAGTGATTATTAACAAAATAAAATCTTATGGATGATACTAACACCTCTCTTGCTCATATTGTATGGAAACATCCTCTTAGAATGATTATTTTAGTTGTCACATATAGAGATTAATATTTAGAAGACTACAATATTGATATTTCTTGCACAAATATCATAAATAATTCACATAAATAATTCAAATCTACTTTTTGTTGGCAATTGACACTCATCCGGTGGACATCGATGTTTGATTAATGGTTTAGGGTTTTCATTGATGGCAACTCTCCTTGGAAATCCTATCTGATAATCATGGATTTTGATATCCGTAAGTTATTGTGGTCAGGTAACCGATAATTTGGCTCTGGTATTTCATGATAAGTAGTCTAGTTTTGGTCCGAAAGCTTTCCTGTGATTGCGGTGTTGAGATTCGTGTATGGGGTGATAGGGCTATCTTGTGGAAGACATTTTTACATCACTTGATGGATCCACATATGTTTTGATGATCCGGTTCAAGCTAACTCGTGACTACACATTACACTATAGGCCGACTTGATAATTATTTATTTTGTGATTACGGATATATAAGACCGGTGTAGAAGATCTTTTTGGTGAATGGGATGAAATGATATGACTGATTGTGATCAAGAATTCCTTTTGGTATAGTTTCACATGTGCATTCTTGATTTGGTAGCTGACTGAGACAAAAAATAAAGTAGAGTAGTAGAGGTGGTAGAGTCAGACTTTATGCACTTTATCGGAACTCATCTAGGCATTGTTTGATGCTATTTTGGAGTTCAATAATTGTAATTCATCATTGTAAATGATATGTAAGGCAATGAGATTTCCGGATTATTGTAATTGAGTTGTAAGTTCTAGGCAGTGTGCCTAAACGCTACTGCATTCCCCTTTTGTAATATTTTTTTTCTACTGGCCATAGTAGAATAATATTATGGGTTCAAATCCCACCAACGTGGTTTTTCCCATTTGGGTTTCCACGTAAAAATCCCGATGTTATGATTTTGTGGTTGATTATCTTACTTTTTTGTATTTTATTTTCTTTCATATGCTTCAGGTGGTTATAGATTAAGTCATAATTTTTTTTGCTAGTAGATCACTTATTCGGCCCCCCTCTCATTGATCCTTGATTCCAACACTTTTTAGTAGGACCATTAGTCTCTTTTGATATCTCTTTTGTTCTATACCACTTCTTATTGCATGAGATTCTAGAGATGCTTCTTTGAGAGAATCTAGTGATTGTCTCTGGTAGAGCACAACTTGGGGTAACTGAAAAACCATTCAAAGAGTTCATATTCAAGAGAATTTCTTGTGTTGTGTCTAGTACACTTCTATTTTCTTTTCTATTTTTTTGGAGGAAATTTTTTTCTCTTAGGGTTTTCTCCCTTTCTCCATTTTATGAGTATCATTTGTATTTTGGTACCTCATAAGGGCTAATTATCAAGACGTAGTTTCATTGTACCCACCTTAGCTACAACTAAGGGGGGTGTTAGTGTTAGAATTTTCCATTTAAACCTATATTCTAAGATAAGATTTCATAAGTGGATTTCCTGTGAGACTCATAGTTGCTCGATTACATGCCTACATCCTAGATAGTAGTTTATATTCTAGTTGGCCTCCCTTTTACTATAAATTTATTCTTCTATTTTAAGTTGAGAACAATAGGAGATCGTGGAGATTAATGGAATATTTATTAGTATTTGATTCTTGTGTTGCATAGCATTTAGTGTTTTCAATAACTTACACATTTAGCATGTGTTAGCTAAACTAACATAGCTTTTATAGTATCGTCATCCCTCCAATTGATTGTCATTTCCTATAATGTCTCAAATTTGATTTACCAGACCATCAACTATAATACTCTACAGTCTAAAAATAAAAAATTAATAAAATAAATAGCATCATGTTTGTAATAAATTTTATTTATTGTGAAATACCAATCAACATATAAGAAGAAGTTTTATTTGAATAATCTCCCAAATTTAGCCACTTAATCAAGGTAGATTTGTGATCTAAAATATAATTTCTCAAATGTCCATCAACCCTCTTGTACACTATCTATATTTTCCTGTTTATTTGCAAATGATAGCTAGTACTTAGAGCAAGTTTTATAATCATACGGGTTTTTTTTTTAAATAATAATGGTATTACTATAAATGTTCTTGGGAATGTGGTGTAATCTAAATACTTTTGAAAATGTCACTTGCAGTGCCTTAAATTCCAAAGTTAAAGAAAATAAGTGTTTGTACTTAATTGATATATCAGTAACATGATTAAAATTATTGCAATGTACATTAGAAATAGCTATAATGTAATTCAAAGATTTTCTCTCCAATTTTTGGTTAAGAATTGATAGAGAAAAGAATAAACTTGGTGGATAAAATTTGTTTTATTATAACTCGTTCTTTCTCTAATATGCTTACAGACATCCTCTTTAATCCCTTTCCATGAAAATATTTCATGGGTTTGCTTCTAAGTAATAATATCCTTGATAACTTGCATTGCTAAATACATGCCATATTTTACCATATCATAAAGAAAAAAAAATAGAAACAACTATATTTTTGGCATACTTAAACATGATATTTTTTAATCAATGAAAATCATGGAAAGAGAAGATAGAATAGGTTTCTTACAAAAGTATTCGTCATATCATTTTTTTTTCTTTTCATATAATTTATGTAAAATTCATATGCTTTTAACTTACCCAAATTTGTCGGTAATCTTTCAACTTTCTTTTAATTCAAAAATAATTTCAAATTCTTATTATTAATTTTTGCAACACATCTACCACAAATAATAAATAGAGTATCTCTTTCTAAATCATTCAGTTTTTTTCTTTTAAATACTGTGAGATGTCCCATTTGAACTAAAATAGGCCCAATGATTTCTCTTCGTATATCACATTTTACAACAAATGGTAATTAAAAATTAATAATTTTAAATATAAGACATAAGCATGTTATCTCTTTAAGTTTTCAAAAAATTTCTTCAATAGATTTTGTCCACTCAAAGAATCCCTCTTTGTAATTTTTTTTAAAATTGTACTAAACTAATAAAATCCTTTCACAAGGTAAATTGGGTAATAAGGAGGTTCTATGAAGTGAGACGTTTGCACTAGAAATTTTAGGGACACCTATGACTATCTAGTTGGAATCCATATCAAAGTTTTTTTTCTCCATTACAAAGGGGGCACCTTTTGGAGGTTTTTGAGACTATTAGGTTTTTGATGCTCCCTTAGAACTCTTTTATGGATCAATTTGTACACCCTTAGCACTTAGGATATGTCCCTAATAGAAAATGTCTAGTAATCCAAACCACACTTAGACTTTTTGCATGAGAATATTACTATTCTAAAATAACTAAAATAATATCCAAGCACTTTAAATAATTTTATTATATTTCATGTTAGATCAAAATATCATAAAACTAACACAAAATTTTTAAAACTGTTGTTAAATATTTGATTCATACATGACAAAAAAATAGTTTGGATAATTTGTTAAACCAAAGGGTATAATTGAAAATGTTCAAAATTACATTTGAGTGTTTTTTTGTACACATATTCATCTCTCATATGAATTTGTGATAGCTTAGTCTCAAGTCAATCTTTGAGAAGTACTACAATTCAACAATTAACTCATGTATCATGGGGTCTTAAATATCTATTCTTGATGGTCCTCTTATTCAATACTATATAATTAATGTACATCATTATAGTACCATTCTTATTTTCACAAGAACCATTAATGATGCAAATGAATTAAAACTACACCTTATGTTAACTCTCTACTAGGAGTTTTTTATATTTTTCATCATCCTAATGTCTTCATGGGTGATGGTATGAATTATTTATGATTATTTTTGTACTTAAATCTAATTATATGATATGTTGGAAAATTTATTTTGAGGTAATCCAAGAGGCAATTCATTGAAAACTATATGCTTATTCATATTGTTTGAATATCAATGGAATGATAGGTTTTCTCAACTAGAATAATTTGTAAGCATAATAAAAAAATGCTACCCATGTAACTTGATGTCTATGAAAGGTTCTCTTCATTTTTATTTTTTTTGGATGAAAAAGCTATATAATAAATAGACCATTGGATATATTTTTAAGAAAATATTTTCGAGCTAATTTAAATGTGAGTTTCATGCACTAATAATTCAATATAAATTCTCCTAAATAGTGAAACCTTTGCACACCAACACCAACACCATGTCAATTCCTCCGAAACAAACAAATTAAACTTTTCATATAACTTATGAGCTCTAAGTGATATACTAATTTTTCAAATTACTTTGGTACAACGAATTGTGAATACTTCAATAGTAATAACATTGAAACATCAATTTTCTATTGATCACCAAACCTTAATCAATAAAATTATGGGTTGGATCGCCAGTAATGAGCATTCCATCCAAATAACACTCCATGAAATTTTGAATGGATGATATTTGGGTTATCTTAGGAGACCTACTGGAGTGCCACCTCTTGTACCATTATTTTCTTAGGTTTAAAATCTTTTGAACAAAAGAAACAAAGTTTCATCCTTCTGAGTTCAGTCTTAGAATGCAAAGAGGTGGCTAAGCACGATAACGAATTTATTCTTGAGAAAAAATGACTCAAGTGTTAGATCTTTTTTTATAGCCTCTTAAAATGTTGATAAAGGGATAAACTGGATTGCTTTTTTACCCTTCATAGTGCTAACAGTAAGCTAAGTTTATTATTTCTGTAATTAAAATTGAGTTGATATTTTATCAGTACCAACAAAGGTG
Source organism: Cryptomeria japonica (assembly GCF_030272615.1). Lineage (NCBI taxonomy): Eukaryota > Viridiplantae > Streptophyta > Pinopsida > Cupressales > Cupressaceae > Cryptomeria > Cryptomeria japonica. The sequence goes on from NC_081405.1 coordinate 118,565,334, forward strand.
GATGCTTAACGTTTGCTCAATTTATTCTCCATATCATCCCCACTACTATTCTGGTTATTTCCTTCTATTTTCCATCTCAATCCCAATCTCATGCTTACTCACATTAAATTTGTTCGGATTAACCAGGCAAACAATTACTCGCATTAGCAATCTCAAATTCGGCTGCTTCATATTCTTACATTGTCTTGATTTTGTTGTTGTTTTATTTATGGAACAGCTTTTCCAACCTCTATGCTGCACTATGTTAAAGTTGTCCTACGTATCAACAACTGTTAGTTTGCCTTTATATCTTCTCTGTTGGTTTAGCCTGCTTCGAACAATGTATATTAATGTACTTTGTTTTTCTTATAATATAAAAACGTTTTATCTTTAAAAAATATATAACAGAAAAAAACATTCGAGGAAAAACCAAAACAAATATTCCACAAAGATGATTGTTAACCTTTAGCTAAACAGAAAAAAATTCTGTTGTCAAACGCGATTTCATTTAATTAATAGCATTGCACTGGTGTGAGTAAATTGGCAAATAGTTTGAAACATAATTAATTATCGATAAAAGCATAACAATTTTTTAGCCTTTTTATATGATTGATTGTGATAATTTATAACTTAGTATGAAAGAATCGGTTGCATGTAATCAGGAAGAATGGTACCATGAATAACATATATACGCGGTCAAATATTGCATCGTATAATAAAACCAATAGATTATACGATTTATAATATCAAAAACATAACCTTTATTCTGCTGAAGGCAATTTTATTTTCTAAATGGCGAAACTGTGCAATTACAATCCTGTTAGCATCTTATTTAACAATCTCATCCAGCATAGTAAACATAAGATTAGAAACAAAACAGCAGATCTGCGTATCCATATATGTAGTGAATAAGTCAGTGGAAGAAGAAATGAAAGATTGCGAGGAGAATAGCAGGTGGTAGACATGAAGGAATGAACGCCATAGAAGCTCCCCCAGTAACCATTGCTATTGAAGGAGTGGGCGCCTCTGCCTCCTCCTCCGCAGCCTTGACAGACACTGCACTTATCATTATCATCATCATCATCATCATCAATGCCATCACCTTTATTCCTACCATATTATTCACCACTTTTCAAACCCAAAAAACTAAAGATAATAAAATGGAACTTATCAATAACAACTGAATGGTTGAATGGAGTGTGGAAGAGTTGTAGTGAAGAGGGATATTTATACACCCTCCTCGCAAAGAGGCACCAGAGATGCGTCGCTTGGAAGAAGGGAAAAAAGGAAAAAAGATAAGAAGAAATATTAAATGTGGGAAGTGATACGTACAAAAGTCGGCGAGAAAGCATATATTTTAAATACATATTTTAAATATATTGTAACAATAAGTCAATGCAATTTAAAATATAGAGGCGAGACTAATATTGATACAATAAATTTATTGAATTAAACTAAAAATAAAATGGTTTTGAATTTAATGTTGATTTAATTATAATAGATGTTTTAAAATGATTTGTTAAGTTGTTATAATTTAGAATTTGTAGATCGATTTTTGAAGTTGAAAAATTATTTTTTATTTAATTTTTGAGTTGATTTTTGAATCTTAAAACTAATAAACGTGCGGTGCTACAAAATTGATCTAGGTTTCATAAAATTGACTTTATGCATGTAAAATCAATATGCAAAATTTGACAATCTATAAAATAACTTGCCTTAATATTTCAACATGTAATAAGGGGACTACTAGCTTTTGTGGACATTTTTTAGAAGTTTGCTAAACATAGTGTAGACTTCCTTGGTTAAACTACTAGGTAGGTTGATTAATTGATTTGTGGACAAACATAAAATATTAAGGCAATATGGCTATTATAACGCTCTAATAATAATGCAATGTGTAATGAAGTTATTTCCAACATGATTTTTTAGATGCTCTTAATGAATTAGGACTTTCCCTTTTGTACAACACCTTAAAATGTAATTTTATATATTTTGTGTTCAAGTTGGTATCAAATAAGTAATTGGAGGGGGTGATATGGGCCCAACCTTAAGGTTTGAACTAAAAAGTGTAATGGTTGAATTTGTATCAATCTATTGAACCACATTGAATTTTACATTGTGAAATCAAACAAATTCTTGATTATTATAAATTATAAATAAGTTTCAAACTTTTGGGATGTGAGAATCAAAAATTAGTTGAGGCTCAATAATCTGTCAACTTTTCTATAAAGCACACTAATTACATACTAGTTATTGCACAAAGGATGAACCAAGGAAAAACAAGTATAAAATAAACAAAAAAATAAAATTGTATAAAATTTTCACAATTATATTTTGCTGCTACTTCGGCAATTACGTATAGGTACACATATTTTGAGATATAAGTTATACTAATAGCTTAAATTGTCTATATTTTTTTGTGCAAAATAACTCCACTAAACATAGTTCTAGCCCCCAACATAAGCATGATCCTTATTATCTTTGAGACAACATTTTATTGAAGGATGTATGGTGCTGTCTTATAATACATGGCATATTTTTCTTATAGATTCTTACATACTCTATTGAGTAATATGTTACATCATTGTTTATTATAAACTCCTTGATATTTTTTTCTAGTTCTATGTAAGAGATTTAAACTATTTAAATTAATTGAAAACCTTGGATTAACACCTAAGAATTTTTTTTAGATAAACCATCAATGCAAGAAAAATAATGGTAGGATTTTGCAAGTTACATCAACTTGACCTAAAAATCACTATAGATCAAATTCAAAATCCCTATAGATCTAGAAGAGATTCAAAAATTTGAATATATTTTTTCGTTATTTGCATATAATAATAAAAAAGGTTAAAAATCAAAGGATAATAAATCGATCCCTCAATTTTTTTTAAATTTTTGAAGACTCTAAGGCCTTTTTCACCAATGTGCCCCATACACTTATGCAACAACATAATCTTCTTAATCGGCAACTTGCACTTTGGGGTAAGACCATGTCACGTGTATAAGGTTACACCAGAATATAGCATTGCAAGGTATTAGAGCCGTAGTGAACCATTAAATTATAAACAAAGAAAATACCTTTAAGATTAAGCATAAATATGAAAAAACAAAATAAAATTACCTTCACTTGGAAAAGAAAGAAATCTTATTTGTTGGGTGGATTTAATCATGGATATAAGAAATGTAATTTCTCTTTAGGTTCTTCAAGATCTTGATAGAATTTACTTGTGTGTGAATATTTGATGTGCCTTATTGCTTTACACATATGTAAGCATCTAAGAGATTGAGAAGATTGATCAAGGATCTGAAGACTTGACTTGTAGGTTCTGGAGTTGATTTGTGAATGGCTTAGATTAAATGATAGATGGATAGAGGGTATTCACTTGGGGCTTTGGATTACATGGAATGGGTATTTTTATTTTAGTAATTATTTTAAGATAGATATGTACCTGTTTATTAAATTTTAGAAATATTACTTTACTTGAATTTTATTCATTGAAACTATGTGGGAAAATATATTTTTATTTTAATTTAATTTATTAATGATGAGGAAGTTGGTTTAATTCATTTAGTTTATAGAATAATATGGAAATAGTTCTAGCTTATTTTATTTTAATAATTAATGAAGTTAGCTGTTGAATTAATTTATCAATTATCATAGTTATAGTTAATTTTAAGTGTATATTTATCCCTATTTGAAATGGTTTTGTGACTAAAATAACTAGTACAATTTCAAAGAAAAATTAAATAAGATAATCTAATTCACCCCATGTTCATGAGAGTGGATGATGGAATGGATTGGGAATTCTCTCTTTTGAGAATAGGTGACAATGTGAAAGGATGCTAAGGTGTGGAAAAATGCTTCCTAAAACTAATCTAGTAGGGGAGAATCTACAAATTTTATTTACAAATCTTCTATTACAGAAACAAAAACATAAACATATTCATAGGTAGCAAATAAATGCGCATAAAGATAAACACAATGAACATAAGATATATCATGGGGAAAACCCTTTGGGTAAAAAAACCCACACTCCAAAAGAACAATACTTTTTATTCCAATAATCAAATTCTTACAATACAATGCCAGCACTTAGCTTCTTCAACAAGAGTCTACAACTACAACCCACAACCTGGATTAATTTCGATAGCATAACACTTCACCTGCAACACATTACATGACTACAACTCTCCAAGGCTACCTTTTATAGAGAAATAAAACTCAAGAGGAAACTTCTAGATGAAGTAACAAGATGGGGTCATGCAAAGCATTTGGCCCTATTTTTGTCCCACCAAAAAGAATGCAAATGACATGTGTACATCTCCAAATGACTCCCCATTCAAATATCCTAAGTTGGGCACCCAAAATTTACTATTTGGAGGTATGACAGATGCTCTTATGCATCTTACAATTGTCATAACTTACAACACTTACAGTTGTAAGAGAATCTGTCATAAATGACTAATTTTAGTTTATTCTCTTACAACTCGTCATAACCCAACTTGGGCACCCACCTTCTCCATGCAAAAGGTATCTCCTACCACTTGTCCAATATGTCATAGGCTGACACTTGTCAAGATCTTCAAAGTGGGAAGCCTACCTCCACATGGGCAACATATGTGTCATGCAGTCATCGCCAAGTAAGATTCCACCAAGCATGCAACTCCCACTAGATGACTAGACATTTGTAGGCAAATAATAAATAAAATAATAAATAAATAAATGCAAAATCAATGTTAGGATTTGCAAAGGTTGAGACACCTTAATCCCAACATTCTCCCACTTTTCTAAGACCTTTAAAATAACCCTTAGATCAACTGCAAGGTGCCGAGAGGCCCATAGAACTGAAACACCATCTAAACTTGTATGTGCTCACTACCTACCCCATCAAGCATATCATCAAAAAATAAAATGATATAATGGACCATGACAACCTTGATGGTATATGTTGTGGTATATGATATTGCCCTGATTCTTTTGAGCTGAATGGAAAGGATTTGGTGGTTGGGGACAAGCCTCTCGATCCCAATGAGCGGGGAGGGGAGAATCATGTGCTGGAAGAAGCACAATGCAGGGACTCAGTCATAGGGACATCGATAGCCTATGGAATTCTTTGTTTAGTGTCAAACCGAGTAGAAAGTCCTTGCTCCCTATAGTGCGTAATATCTCAAAATCGAAAAAGGGGAGATTTGCTATTGAAGTTCTACATCCATTGATTGAGCACAACATCAACCTTATGGCTTTGACACTGGTTGGTAAATTTTTGGGCCCTAGACCGAATATTGATGTTGTCAGGGCATTTTCTAAACGTAAATGGGCACTCAAAGGTTAGGCGGAGATCAGGGCCATGTCGAAAGGCATGCTATCTGTGTCTTTTTTATATGAAGAAGACATGTCGAGGGTGCTTTGTGATGGCCCTTGGTTGATTAGAAAATCTGTGTTGGCTCTGCAAAAAGGATCATCTTTGATGGACCTAAATGAATCCTTTTTTGTTCAAGCTCCAATTTGGGTCAAACTCCCGAGTCTCCCACTGGAGTTCTAGGTTGAAGGTATTTTCAAAGGAATCGCTAGTTCTTTTGGGGAGCTCTTATCTATGGACCCTATCACAGCAGCTAGAAAAAGACTCACCTTTGCAAGGATTTGTGTGGGAGTCATGCAAGGAATGGAAATGCCTTTATCTATTGAGATTAACTCTAGATTGGGGAAGTCAGTCCAACCATTGGAATATGAAAGCATCCCTTTTGCATGTTTTCACTACAAAAAATCAGAGCATACTGCTAAAAAATGCCCCTACAAGTTGTCAAAGAGAAAGAGAAGAAAGACAGGACAACGCAATAGAGAGCCAAAAATCTTGTTAAGCAACTAGTTCTTGTACAAGAAAAGAAAATGGTAGAAGAAGCCCAGAGTGTCATCATCCCTGACACTTTTGTGCGATAGGGGAACATCAATATGGAAAACCCAGAAAACCATGTGTTTGAAGGTGGAAAAGAGGATCAAATAGACAAAGACAAGATAGAATGGAAAAACCTCAATCAGGATGAACAACAAAGTGATAACCTGGAAGAAGGAGAAATATAGGTGGTTTTGCAGACCAAGTTGGAGGCATCTTCGAACTGCATAATGGAAAACACTAATTGGGATTTCCCTAGATCTGACTATGAGGATCCCCAAAGGTGTTTGATTCTTGGAGGGATTTCGGCATCAGAATCACAACAGTTGGTTGAGATGGTGAAATCTACTTTCCAGCCTTCCACCATGACTTCATTACTTAATATAAGTGCAAAGTGGGATAAAGAAGAAGCTTTCATGCATAAGGCATCCACCTAGAACAACCAAGAGGATGATATCCCAAATAATGAAGCTGCAGAAAGAAAGAAAGGTGGAAAAAAGGGGTCGAAGTCAACCCCCCAGGCTACCCTTGTCGAGACCAAAAATAGGACTAAGGTTGACATGGGTTTTATCCCCTCACCTCCTTGAATAAGGTCATCAAGCCAGCTCAAATATCAAGAGGTTAGCATGAATATGGTAGATGGAACTCAGATGACCATCCTTGAGGTATGTTCCATAAAAAGAAAAAGAAAATTATTTCATTGAATATTTGTGGATTGAATAGTCCACATAAATAGGATGTTCTAAGAAATTTCATTAGAGAACATAAACTGGATATTGTTCTTATCCAAGAAAGCAAAATAAAAAAAAAAGAAAGTTGAGAAGATTAAAATTTTTAAGAATGGTGGGGTATTAGGAGGTAGCTTTGATGGTGCTTCTAGGGGTATTGTCATTTTTGGGAATCTTAGGCCAGTCCCATGGGAGCCTGTTAAGCAGGATAATAACGTGGACTTTATAAGGTTTCATCATTTAGGGGGACTTCAATATTTATGCTCCTAATAATAGACTAGGTAGATGCAAATTTTGGATGAAGCTGGAGGCTATCATATCTCCTCTTAAGGATGAATGGTGGCTAGTGATGGGGGACTTTAATACCCCTCTTCATGATAATGAGAAGTTTGGGGGTGTCCCGTCTCTATTAGGCAGTAGAATGGACTTGCTGAACTTTATTAATAACTAGGGTCTGCATGATATTGATCTTCAAGGGGCCAATTTTACTTGGACTAACCGAAGGGTGTGGGGGATTTTATTCAAGTCAAATTAGATAGGGCCCTTATCTCAAATGACAAGTTTAGTCATTATTAGAGCTCCCTTTGACTATTTCATGGATTGGTTCAGACCACTTTCCTATGGTTTTTGTGGTAGAGAATATAAGAAGAAAAATAAATTTCCCTTTTAGATTTGAAAGAATGTGGTTGGATCTGAATCCTAACCTTGAGATGGCTATTGAGGATTGGTGGTCAACTGATGTGAAAGATACTATTAAGAAATGGAATAATGAAGCTTTTGGAGATTTATTCGCTGCTAAGTCCAAAACCCAGCTTGAGCTAAAGGAAATCCAAGAAAAAATCCAAGCCAGTAGATATACTGAGGTTTCTATCAGAGAGGAAAATGAAGTGCTTGTAAAGTATCATGAGATCATCAGAAGGGAAGAAGAATTTTGGAAACAATAGTCACAGTCTCTTTGGCTTAAAGTTGGGGGTAGTAATACCTGATTCTTCCATATGACTACTCTAAAACATAAGGCTGCTAACAAGATTTATAACTTAAGGATTGGTGGATCTGAAACAAGGAAGGATGATGAGATTAGGAATGAAGCTAGGAACTTTTCAACTCTCTTCTCTCTACAGATATCAAGCTGGATGATCAATCCTAGAGGGCCCTCCTGGAGACCATTCCTTCCCTCATTAATAATTTCAAGTGGCTTCGGTGCCTAGGGGTGGTAGAACGAGTAATGGTACAGATAGGTCTTTCTTGGGCACCGACGGAATTAAATGGGACTATTAGATTGATAAGAATAACGGCTTCTTGTTATCCCTCCTTTCACCTCATCAATTGCCACGTCATGTATTATTTTACGGGAACAAATCAAGGCAAGATTTGTGAAGTACCATAATTAATGGCCATTAAGCAATCCAAATATGAAAAGGGTGGCGACATGTGTTACTTCATTTGATGTTATCATTCTTGTAGAAAACATTTGCTAGCATTGTGTTGTCATTGATGTCAACCGCTATGGGATGACCACCAGTAGATGAGATGTATGTGCAACACTGATATGAAGCAGTACAGTTTGTGATAGCTTGGATATCACCTTATGTTGTTGAACATCGGTAAAGATAAGGAAGATGACCACAAAAGTCATCTGTACACAAGTTAGCACCTGACTTGTGTCATGAGATGGAGAAGTGGTTTGAGCAGTTGCTAAGAGGTTGCAGAACAACAGGACTCCCATTGGATGAAGAAGCAATCATCATGCGAAGAATTGACTAACAGTAAATGTGCTCACATCAGATCACATGAAGAACATTGCAGGATGTAGAAGACAAAGTGTTATCTCATCTAGCAAGTGGTGTTTATCTCCTATTATGCATTAAGTGCATCCTAGTTTGGTGAGATAAGAATGAATAGGTATGTGGAGATGCTAGTATAGAGGAAGTATGAAGTGTTTTTCATCATGACAAACTGGTTGAGATATGGTCAAAGCTAATCAAGGAGAAGACAAGGCTGAGTAGATGCAAACAGAGGAATCTGAACTGATTGAAAGAAGATGGAGCTTAGGGGAGATTGATGACATGGTGTCATCAGGAGTGGTAACCGGTATATGAGTTCATCTGTTGTATAAGAAAGGTGAAGTAGCAGAAGATATCTTGGACTTACTTGTCTAGAAACCAGTGTGAGAGTTCCATCGACAGCTCAAGATGAGAGCAGATATGACAAAGTAACAGGTAGAATGGTTGAGACCATAAGGGTTAGCAAACTGGTCGAAGTGAGGAACCGGTAAGGTGGTTGGTCGGTGATCCTACTTGGACCGAACTGAAGTTCTGAGCTAGTAGACAGTCGATATGGAGTCAACATAGAAAACCCGCGATTGGATAAAGATAGAATGTAAAAATGATGGGGTTGTTGCAAGGGTTGGTCAGCTTTAATGAAAAGTCACTCAAATCACGTGACATGTTGCAGAAGTATTGCAGGGGTTTGAGGCTCGAGGTCTGAAAGACAACTATGAGCTAGCTAAGAGATTGAGAAGATCAAGGCGATGAAGGAAACAACCCAACAGATCTCTTGTGACTAACCAAAGGATTTCCCAAGAAGGTAAAAAGCAAATCACCAGGATTAAAGGGCGTGATCGAGGAAACATGACTATGGCAAAGATATGCATTCAAATGTCAGAAGGATCAAATCTTGCAAGATCTGATTAGATTTGGTATGTCTCGAAGATGGTGAAGAAACCCTAACCGCCTGAGTTTTGAATTGGCATTTGGCGGGAAATTTGGGCTATAAGTAAAAAGGCCTAAGAGATTGTTTGGTGCTGCTGAAGAGGTGAATATTATGTTGTTGCGAAGTGGTAGACTTCTGCAAGTAAAGACAAGATCAGCCAAGTGCTCAACGAGAAAGAAAGGGAGAGTAAACCTAGTTGAGGCTTTCAACCGATTGGAGAGAAGAACCGGTAGTGACTACACTAGCAGAGTGTGAAACTGGTGATGTGCAGAGAATGAGGTGCAAATTCAGCAGAGTTGCAGTAGGTGCAAAGCAGGAAGAAGAGTGAGTCGATAGAAGAGAGAAGTACTTCACTGACAAAGTAAGACATTTGATAAGGTTGCAAGATTCACTTGTAACATGTTAATAACTTATGCATTTGAAGTTTTCTTTATGAACACTGAGTTGTAGCTTGATGCAGGGTTTGGTGCTCCTTTGGGTTGTAGCCCACAAATTGGTTAGGGGTTGTAGCTCCTTTGGTTGGTGCCCTAAACTGTGTAACTATATTTTATTGTGAGGTTGGATTGGAGCAGTAGACTCCAGCAACATTTCTCACTGAGGTTTTTCCCACATTGGGCTTTCCTCGTATATACTGGTGTTATGTGATGTCTCCTTGTGTGTGTGTGTGTGTATTTGAGCTAGTTTTAGTACCAACTAGTAAATCTTCTTTGTGTTTGATTCACAAACTCATGTCACCCTCAAAGGAAAGCCAAAAGGAAAATTTTTGAGAACCATGATTCACACCCTCCCCCTCTCAGTGGTGCATTATGTCTAACAATTGGTATCAGAGCTTAGGTTCCCAGCTAGAAGAGTGTTCTCCAACTTGGGTAGATTTCGGCCTAAGGACACAATGATTTGCTTAGTATCTACTTCTACTCCAGTATTTGATGGTTCAAATTTTTCTATTTGGAGTTGCAGAATGGAAGTCTTCTCATCCTCTTTAGGGTTCGATATATGGATGTCAGTAGTTGATGGTCTCCCTAGAAAGATCAATTTTCCTACTAGATGTGTAGAAGAAAGAAGAAACCAGTGCAATGAAGAAGCCATGCAGGCTATTATTAGTGCGCTCACCGGTGATGTCTCTTCACAGGTTGATAGGTGTAAGACAATAAAGAGATTATGAGAAAGATTGAAGAAGCTCTATGGAAATGAACCCTCAACAGCAGATCTTGCATTTGAAGAAAATATGAGAAATACATATCATATTTATTTGGATGAGGAAGATAGAACTTCCAGTAGCCACCACAGTGAAGATGAAGGAGCTCAACTTCTTATGGCCCAAGAATCTACAAGTGGCTGGGCAATCACCTCTCCTCAACAAGATGTGTTGAGGAGTTATGATGATGAAGAGGAAGACATGGTGGATAGATCTTACCATCAAGATCCTTCTAGTGATGAAGAAGCAGGTGAAGTTGATCTTGAAGGAGAGCTTGTAAATACACTTGAAGAACTCAATAGAGTTAAAAGAGAATACAAGCTATTCAAGAATGCTGCTATTGTGGAACATAACCGGTTTGCCAAATGCCTTGAAGAATCAGAGAAATACATCTTAGAGTTGAAGACTTAGGCAAAGGACATAAAGGTATGTCGGTGTGAAGATCTAGCATGCCAAAGCTCTCCAATTAGAAGTGCTCCTTGAAAGAAGGTTGACCTGACCACAACTAGTGTGGATTTGCAGACAAAAGTAAAGATCAATGCTGCAAGGACGAATCTTCATACAGATCCCAAAAGTAAGGGGAATATGGGAGAAGAAAACCTCATCGGAAGCAGGAAGATGAGAAAGAAGCTGAAGAGACATACCACAGGCAGATGGCAAAGAAATGCTACCACCCATAGGGGGAAGCATGTGTGGGAGAAGAAGAAGGGATCAGATGGAAGTGCTTCTCAGAACGAACAACCATGGGTCTCTTCTCAAAAAGGAGAAGATGGGGATGCAAAACCAGCAAGATCCTCTCATGCATGGCAGAACAAATATGTAAGTCATATGCCATCTTTTACTGGTTGTTGTCTTGCACGTAATGTTTATGACCATAAGGAAAAGGAGAGTAGAATTAGATCTAGAAAGAATAATGTAGGATCTCAAAGACAACATGCTGATAGAAAGATGTATCCAGAAGAAAATACATGCATGTTCCTTCTTCTGGTTATGAAAAGATTGTTGTCATAACTACAATGGATCTGGCCATAGAGAGCTTGAGTGCAAGAAGAGGAACCTACAGCTACATAGAGGCCAACAAAATGGCCATGCTCTACAGAAATGTGAAAACAGAGCATATGAAAGGCAAAGATATGCATGGAACCAGAGGAGATATGTCCCTGTAGGAGTAAGAGGTCTACTGGTTCCTGTTGCTAGTCAAAGTAGCATGAATAGGAGGAGATGGTCAAATGGTATGATAGAAGATTCCCTAATTATGAGGTTGAGATGGATGTTGTGTGCTATTATAGCACCATTTCTGGTCATGGTAAAGGATCAGAAAGAGAAAGGTCCCATCAATAGAAGAAGGCAAAACTTGCTCCCCGGACTAAAAAGGGCAAGAAAAGTGAGACTAGACAGATATGGAGGCAGAAGACCATGGATCGACATTGTGCATTAAATGCATACATGATATCTCCTAAGGCCTAAAGGAGATGTAGGATCTTAGGTGGAGTAGCACTTTCAATGTATCACTCACCCACCCTTGTGAAGAAGGCAATATGAAAAAATCATGTTGTTGCCAGCATAAAGGAAGAAGATGACAAGAGTGTGTAGGTGTCTCCTTGACTACACACCTACAAATCAGTAATGGAACACCATTACATGTGTCAAGAAGTAATGGTTAACAATCAAGTGTTAACCAACATATGTAGTATGTTACCGGTATGGCTGCTAACAGGTACTTGTAGGTTATGTAAGAAAATGAAGTTGGAAATTCATTGCATTAGCCCCAGTAGCTTGGAATGTGGAGTTCGTGTCTCAGGTGGTATTGGAAAATACCTAAATGACATATGATTGGCCCAATTATTGATCATGCAGGCTTGCATACTTTTGGGCTAACTGTTTTTTATTCTTGGCATGATGGTAACATTGTCTGACATTGTGTAAGTCCAGGATCATGTCATAAGCTGTGTTGGATAAAATGGAGTTGATGGATCATCTGATGATCACATATGAACAGCTAAACCGGTATATGGTGAAGATTGGAGTCCTAGTACAATACCCATTTGGAAATAAGTACCTAGAGATGCAAGACTTGGGGGGAGTTCAAGTGCTCATGATGAAGAGCTAGCTTTCTTGAACTGGTAAGAATGCTGACTTCCCAAACTAAAGGAGATGGGATTTGCAAAGGTGTTGCAAGTTGACCAACAAGAGAGAAATATTCACTGACACATCAACAATTGGTATCAATCCTTCTTGACTTCGGACTCGCTTACTCAATTTGTGTCAGATGATGGTTAAGTTCCCCATTTCAGGCATTGTGACTTGAGAAGATGTAACAACCGGTGATAAGATAACTAATGGTATCTAATGAAGTGTTACATCTAATAAAAACAAAGGTGGAGAAAGTATTATGTTAGTGACCAGCACAAACAAAGAGTAATAATAGCCTGACCGTACCGTTTGTCATTGTGTCAAAGGGGGAGAATAAGTCTATAGTATGTCAGATACTACATGTGTTGACATTAATGCCAAAGGGGGAATTTGTTGGCATTGTGTTGTCATTGATGTCAACCAGTATGGGATGACCATCGGTATATGAGATGTATGTGCAACACTGATATGAAGGAGTACAATTTGTGATAGCTTGGATATCACCTTGTGTTGCTGAACACCAATAAAGATAAGGAAGATGACCATAGAAGTCATCTATACACAAGTTATCACCTGACTTGTGTGATGAGATGGAGAAGTGGTTTGAGCGGTTGCTAAGAGGTTGCAGAATAGGAGGACTCCCATTGGATGAAGAAGCAGTCATCATGCAAAGCATTGACTGACAGTAAATGTGCTCACATCAGATCACATGAAGAACATTGTAGGATGCAGAAGACAAAGTGTTATCTCATCTAGCAAGTGGTTCTTATCTCCTATTATGCATTAAGTGCGTCTTAGTTTGGTGAGATAAGAATGAAGAGGTATGTGGAGATGCTAGTATAGAGGAAGTATGAAGTGTTTGTCATCTTGAAAAACTGGTTGAGATAAGGTCAAAGCTAATCAAGGAAAAGACAAGGCTGAGTAGATGCAAACAGAGGAATCTAACTTGACTGAAAGAAGATGGAGCCTAGGGGAGATTGATGACATGGTGTCATTGAGAGTGGTAATCAGTATATGAGTTCATCTGTTGTATAAGTAAGGTGAAGTAGCAGAAAATATCTTGGACTTACCTGTCTGGAAACCGGTGTGAGAGTTCCATCGACAGCTCAAGATGAGAGAAGATATGACAAAGTAACTGGTAGAATGGTTGAGACCAGAAGGTTTAGAAGACCGACCGAAGTGAGGAACCGGTAAGGTGGTTGGTCGGTGATCCTAATTGGACCGACTTGAAGTGTCGAGCTAGCAAACAGTTGATATGGAGTCAACATGGAAAACTCGCGATTGGATAAAGATAGAATGTACAAACGATGGGGTTGTTGAAGGGATTGGTCAGCTTTAATGAAAATTCACTCAAATCATAGGACATGTTGCAGAAGGATCGCAAGGGTTTGAGGTTCGAGGTCTAAAAGACAACTACGAGCCAGCTGAGAGATTGAAAAGATCGAGGTGATGAAGGAAACAACCCGATTGATCTCTTGTGACTAACCAAAGGATTTGTCGAGAAGGTAAAAACAAAATCACCAGGATTAAAGGGCGTGATTGAGGAAACACAACTATGGCAAAGATATGCATTCGGATTTCAAAAAGATCAAATCTTTCAAGATATGATTGGATTTGGTATGTCTCTAAGATGGTGAAGAAACTCTAACCACCTAAGTTTTGAATTGGCATTTGGCAAGAAATCTAGGCTATAAGTAAAAAGGCGTAAGAGATTGTTTAGCGTTGCTGAAGAGGTGAAAATTGTGTTGTTGTGAAGTTGTAGACTTTTGCAAGTAAAGACAAGAGCAGCTGAGTGCTCAATGAGCAAGAGACGGATAGTAAACCTGGTTGAATCTTTCAATCGGTTGGAGAGAAGAAGCGGTAGTGACTACACTAGCAGAGTGTAAAACCGGTGATGTGCAAAGAGTGAGGTGCAAATCCAGCTGAGTTGCAGCAGGTGCAGAGCAGGAAGAAGAGTGAGTCGGTAGAAGAGAGAATTACTTCACCGACAGAGTAAGACATTTGATAAGGTTGCAAGATTCACTTGTAACATGTTAATAACTTATGCATTTGAAGTTTGCTTTATGAACACTGAGTTGTAGCTCGGTGCAGGGGTTGGTGCTCCTTTGGGTTGTAGCCCACAAATCGGTTAGGGGTTGTAGCTCCTTTGGTTGGTGCCCTAAACTATGTAACTATATTTTATTGTGAGGTTGGATTGGAGCAGTAGACTCCATTAACATTTCTCACTGAGGTTTTTCCCACATTGGGTTTTCCTCATATATACTGGTGCTATGTGATGTCTCCCTGTGTGTGTGTGTATTTGTTCTATTGTAACTCATTATTTCTCTAATATGCTTACAAACGTCCTCTTTAATCCCTTTCCATGAAAGTATTTCTTGGATTTTCTTATAAGTAATAATATCCTTGATAAAACAATTGGAAATAGATATGTTTTTAGCATACTCAAACATGATAGACATTTTTTAATCAATGAAAATCATGGAAAGAGAATATGGAGTATGATTCTTATAAAGGGTATCAATCATTTCAATTTTTTTCTTTTTCATATAATTTATGTCAAAGTCATATGCTTATAACTTAGACAATTTTGTTGGTGACCTTTCAACTCTCTTTAACTCAAAAATTATTTCAAATTGTTATGACCAATTTTTCTAACACACCTACCACAAACAAATATGAGATCTAGATATTTTTTTAATCCATGCATAACCATCATTTTTAATGCCATAAATAGAGTATCATTTTTCTCAGTTATTCAATTTGGTTCTTTTAAATACTATGAGATGTCCCATTTGAGATCAAATAGGTCCAATGATTTCTCTTGGTGCCTCACATTTTATAAGAAATAGTAACGAGAAATCAAGAATTACAAATGTAAGACTAAAATAATTAAATGTTTCAAGTTTATCTCTTATAATATCTACATAATGCAATGAATCATCTCAACTATATTAATGTGGTAGGATTGTAGCCAATGTAAAATATATTAAATATTCTATGGATCCACTCAAGTACACCCTTAACACTTAGGATATGTCCCTAATAAAAAATGTCTAGCAATCCAAATTCACGCAGACTCTTTTGCATGAAAATATTATTGTTCTAAAATACTTTAAATAATATCCAAGCACTTTAAATAATGTTATCATATTTCATTTTAAATAAAAACATCATAAAAATAATAACACAAAATTTATCAAATTCTTGTTAAATACTTGATTCATGCATGGCTAAAAGGTAGTTTGGAGCATTTGTTAAACCAAAGGGAATAACTGAAAAATGAAAATATCTAAAATGACATACAAGAGTTGTTTTGTGCACATATTAATCTCTCATATGAATTTGTGATAGCTTAATCTCAAGTCAATCTTTAAAAAGTGTGATAAATCAACAATTAGCTCATCTATCATGGGTCTTTGTTGGGAATATGAAGCCCAACAGTCACATGGTTGTTTGTCTTCCCCAGAACACTCTTCATTTCATATCTGAGATGTCTATATAAATGACTGAGTGCAGTCATGTGTGTGTACTGGAAAATTGATATTGGTTAATAAGAATTCTCCCTGCATTCTAGTGGACGTAGCCACTTAGTGGTGAACCATGTTAAACTTCGTGTTATGTGTTGTTATGTTTTCGTTTATGCTTTGTTTTCTCTATTTTATTGTTGATTGTCATGTTTTTCTGCTCGGTTTAAAACTAACAATTGGTATTAGAGCCACAGTTGGCTTGAGCGGAGATGGGATCCGATTGGATAGTTGATCCTAGATATGGGTGCCCTTACTTTGTGTTTGATCCCGGAGCTGGGTGTTTTTATGTTATTGACAAACAGGCTAAAGTTTCAGATGATGAGGCCGAATTAGATGATGAAGCCAACTCAGTCATCAAAAAATTTCTTGGCAGTTTAGACTCGGTAGAGGATGATGTCCAAGTGGAGGTTGAAACCAAATGTCATTGGTGGGATGGCTGGAAAGAGGAGACTTCGGCTAAATAAGAAGAGGGTTTGTTGTATTCGTTGTTTGAAGAAGAAGAGACTAGTTTGTTTCCCTTCCAAGATGAGGAGGATGCCTCCCAGGGTGAGGAGGATGTAGTCTCGAATCTAGCGAATGAGGATGACCTTGAAGAAGAAGAGGCAAATTACAAAAGTGATGATTTATTGATGAAGATTGCAGAAGTGGAGGCAGAATGGAATGCATTGATTACACGCTTCTCTTCTAGACCTTCAAACCTTGTAATTGAAGCTTCAAAAGGTGCTAAGGATAGTCTGGAGCTGGCAAAGGCAGATGGAATTCCAAATGACGATGTTCTATCATGGGGGAGCACCGATGATCTTAAGGATTCATTTCAAGATGAAGGGTTCATTTTAGAACCAGTTAATGATTTTTTAATGTTTTGGATATATCAACTGCAGGAGTTAATCGTAATGTCATGGTTCAGTGGTTAGGTTTTATTCAATCTGATGTTCTTTGGAGAAGATTAATCTGAAGTGTATGCGAGCAGAAGATCACGAAGCTAAAATCTAGCAAGCTGGTTGTAATGTGAATTTCGAAAATGGAAGTAGGGATGTTGTTGTGCATGGTTGTGCCGGTTGGACTTCATGGGGGAGATTGTTGGGAATATGAAGCCCAACAGTCACATGGCTGTCTGTCTTCCCCAGAAGACTCTTCATCAGAAGACTCTTCATTTCATATCCGAGATGTCTATATAATTGACTGAGTGCAGTCATGTGTGTGTACTGGAGAATTCATATTGGTTAATAAGAATTCTCCCTACTTTCTAGTGGACATAGCCACTTAGTGGTGAACCACGTTAAACTTCGTGTTATGTGTTGTTATGTTTTCGTTTCTATTTTGTTTCTTCTATTTTATTGTTGATTGTCATGTTTTTCTGCTCGGTTTAAAACTAATAGTCTTAGATATCTATTCTTGATTGTCCTCTTATTCAATACTATATAATTAACGTATGTCATCATAGTACCATTCTTATTTTTCACAAGAACCACTAAATATACAAATTAATTAAATATGTATCTTATGTAAACTCTCTAAGAGTTTTTTATATCATTTTTATTATCCCTATGTTCTCTTGGGTGATGATATGGAGTGGTTATGATTGAAATTATATGCTTATTCATATTGTTTGAATATCAATATGATGATATATTTTTTCAACTAGAATAATTTTATAAGCTCGTGATAAAAAAATATGACCCATGCCACTTGATGTCTATGAAAGGCCCTCTCCATTTTTTTTCCTATGAAAACCTATACAATAAGCCATTGGATCTATTTTTTAGAATATTTATTTATCTCATTTAAATGTGAATTTTATAGACTAATAGTTCAATGTAACCATTGCACACCAAGACCATCTCAATTTCTCCCAAAAAAACAATTTTTTTTTCTTTTCTTATAACTTATAGGCCCTAATAGATATACTAAACAATTTTCTTTAATACAAGGAAACATGAATCATTCAATAATAATAACACTGAAACCTCACCTTTCTATTGTTCACCAAACCTTAGTCAATAAAATTATGGGTTGGATCACTAGTATTGAGCATTCTATCCAAAAAAAACACTCCATGAAATTTGAATGAATGATATTTGGGCTCTTTTGATACTACCAAGTAATATAATAAAATTTTTCCTTTTCAAGGCATCTATGACCTAATTCACATAGTTTCGTACCCAAAAAAAATTAAGTTTAGTCATTTTGAATTCATTCTTAGAATCCAAAAGAGGTGGCTAAGAATGATAATGAATTTATTCATTAGAAAAAATGATTCAATGTTAGATCTTTTTTCATAGTCTGTTACAATTCAAATGGAGTCAAAAGCCTATAGAATTTAATCCTAATTTTACTAGATTTTTTTTTACCCTTCATAGTGTAATAGTAAGGTAAGCTTATTATTTACTAATCAAGTTTGAGTTGATATCTTATCACTACCATCAAAGGTGGATGCTTAATTTTTGTTTAATTTTTTCTTCATATCATCCCTACTACTATTATGATTGTTTCCTTCTATTTTATTATGTGAAACCTTCTACCTTTTTCAAACAAATTGATTTATGTATTCTACATAACATTTAACAATTATATTTTTAAAGAAATTCTTCAATGGAAATACTAATACTTGGTGCAACTAAAAATTCTTTTTCTTTTAGAAAAAATATTGATTTTGAAGATTTTAATTTGGAGTTATCTTATTCTCTACTACTTAATGATGGGATTTTTTCCTTGAAAATTTATTATGTTTAATTGTTCCACAAATTTCTCTATTAATTCATTTACCAATAATTTATTTTGTTCTTATCTAAGATATATACATTCTTTATCACCAAGAGTCATTCATCATTAAATAGCATAAAGGATAGCAAGATATATGTTTAATACCATTGTAGTGATTACATTAAGACTTTTGGTAGATAAATATAAAATTTGAGTATAATTCCAAATTCCCTCACAATCTACACAATAATATTAACAACCTAGTCTTAACGAATGCTACCAACAAATTCTAACTGAGATATTCATATAAGGATAAAGGGATTTCATCCTCTAACTCTTAAAAGCCAATTTATTTTGTCCTCCATCTCTAGAAACCTAATGGTTTGTCCTTAGATTTGATTACTTTTGAGTCAAATCTAAGGACAAAAACCATTAGGTTGCTAGAGTTAATAATTTTTGACAAGAGTTTCTATGTAGAATTAAAGTCAAATCTTATCACATATACTTTTGAGTCTTTAAATCATTGAAATATATGGTTAGCAATGTATCTTGTCCAAGAGAGTGGCTTAGTTGAGGATTCACTAACCAAATTAACTAGTGTTATAGGAAATAGGATATTTGAATTTTTCTTTATTGTGTAGTTCAAGGATTTTGGCCCTTTCCTAACTTGTTGCACTTTATATTCACAAATGTATTGTTAGTGTATTTATTTTTATTTATTTACATTTAGGCTTACTTAAGCCTACTTAGTTGTTCATATCTACTTGACACTTGTTCATGCAAGTTGTCAAGATCATTTAGGAGTCAATTAGAGAGGTGTTGACTTAGTTTCGACACCTCGTGATAGTTTAGTGGGAGGCAAATCCCCACCACTCATTGACTGTTGGGTTCAACTTCTGATTTTACCCAATCACTCTAGCTATATGCACTCTCCTTCTCCACCTTGTTTAATTAATCGAATTTTCTCATATTCGGGTTGTTATTGTGCTTGTTATTTATCTTCATTTGATCCTTGTTTTTTCACTTGTGAATTCACCAACACCTCATTCTTTGTTGGAACATTTAACCTCTTGTGAATTCTATCAACCTTCAATGAGCTAATGAACTTGAAAACCTTGTTGAACATTTGAAAAATTGAAGAACGTATGAACCTTATCACACTTTAATGAATTGACAATCATAACAAAAGTCAAAACTTACCCATGCTTAAAATTGTTTTTATTTTGTTCACTAATGAAATTGAAAGATAACTTTCAGCTTTATAATTCTTACAATTTAAAATATTCAATAACTAACTGTCAGATCAATTGTTTCCTATTTTTATACTTAACCCACAAGAAATACGAAATGAACTATTATTAGACTACTGATTGTTTTTTCCAAAAAGGAATTCACTCTTTTTTTTTACTCGTGGCATTGTGAGAGCCTTCCCTAGAAAACAATCAACAACTTCGAAGCAAGTTCATTTTTTACTATGAAAGAATCGATTGCATGTACTCAGGAAGAATGGCACCATGAATAACATATATACGCGGTGAAATCTTGCATCGCATAATAAAATCAATAGATTATAGAATTTATAATATCAAGAACATAAAACTTTATTCTGTCAAAGGCAACTTTATTTTCTAAATGGCGAAACAGTGCAATTACAGCCCGGTTAGCAACTTATTTAACAATCTTATCCAGCATAGTAAACATAAGATTAGAAACAAAACAGCAGATCTGCGTATCCATGTAGTGAATAATTCAGTGGAAAAAGAAATGAAAGATTGCAAGGATCAGAATAGCAGGTGGTATAGATGAAGAAATGAACGCTATAGAAGCTCCACCAGTAACCATTTCTATTGAAGGAGTGGGCGCCTCTGCCTCCTCTTCCGCAGCCTTGACAGACACTGCACTTATCATTATCATCATCATCATCATCATGAATGCCAATACCTTTACTCCTGCCATTTCAACAACTTTTCAAAGCCAAAAATCTGAGCGTAATGAAATAGGACTTATCAATATAAACTGAATGGTTGAATGAAGTTGGGGAGAATGGTAGTGAAGTGGGATATTTATACACCCTCCAGGCAAACAGCCACCAACGACGCGTCGCTTGGAAGGAGAGGGAAAAACTAGAAAAAAATAAATAAGAAATATTAAATGTTGGGGGTGATCCGTACAAAAGTCGGCGAGGAAGCATATATTTTAAATGTAAATTAAAAATAGTGTAACAATAAATAAATGGAATTTAAAATATAGAGGCGAGTTTAGTATGGATACAATAAATTTATAAAATTAAATTAAATAAAAAATGGTATTAAATTTCGAATTTAATGTTGATTTAATTATAATAGATGTTTTTAAATGATTTGTTAAGTTGTTACAATTTTTAATTTGTTGATTGATTTTTGAAATTGAAAAATTGATTTTTTATTTAATTTTTGGGTTGATCTTTAAACTCTAAAATTAATAAATGCATGGTGCTGCAAAATTGATCTAGGTTTCATAAAATTGACTTTATGCATGTAAAATCAAAATTAAAAATTTGCCAATCTATAAAATAACTCACCTTAATATTTCAATATGCAATAAGGGGACTACTAGTGTTTGTGGATATTTTTTAGGAGTTTGCTAAATATGGTGTACGCTCCCTTGGTTAAACTATTAGGTAGGGTGATTAATTAAGTTGTGGAGAAAGGTAAAATAATAAGGCAATATGGCTATTCATGTGTTATTTATTGTAAATGTTTTGATTAATTAAAGTGTGAGAGGGCATGAACCCTAACATAACAGGGGGGGAGCTAACAAGCAATGAGGCCACCAACACAAAAAAAGAGGAACCCCTTTTTTGATACAGAGGCTTTTGACTAAAACACCAAATAAGAGAAGACCCTTTTTTGAAAGAGAGGCTTTTGATTGGAGCCTCGAACCAGCGGGGAAAAGGGCCCTGCCACAACAAAGATTCACATAATCTGAATAGAGGGGTTAGGGAAGGAACCCTGCACCATAAACCAAACAAAAACCCTTGCACTAGATTCCAACCAACCAAGGAGACAAAAAACTAATGGTGGGTTTTGAAAGGGATCCCATGACCTTTTTGTAGCAAGACCACCTTGTGCAAAGACGTTCTTAGATAAGGAAAAAACAATTGGTTTTGATAGGCACCTAGAAACCTTGTGAGGAACATACCTAGCTAACATCAATGGCTAAAACAAACCCAAGAAAAAAAACCATCTTCAATAGCTAAACCAAAACTAAGGGAAAATAATCAGCTAGTAACATTAGCTTAGACAACACGATCCACCTCTATAAGTCCTATAGGGCTAGAATCTTCCTCAAAATATGCCTCCATAGGATCACGAGTAAAATTCATAGCAACATCACATGCAACAATTTCCACCTCAAAAGGATCAGCAGTAGTGAAGAGCATAAGAGGGCCCACCAAATGATCCACCAAGCCCCAAAGAAGAACCTCCACCTTGAGAGGAGACACATCAAGGAGAGATGATAAAAACAACGAGAACCCCTCCCAATGGAGTAAAGGAATCCACAACCCTAGAAAAGGAGCTAAATCCTTAGCCATCAAAGAAAAGAGAATACAAACAATGGCTCTCTCCCCACCCACAAACATTTGTATACCCCATCGTGTCGGCCCAAACCACATAGATAGAGCCCAAAACAATGATATCAAAGAAACTCCCATCACCAGGTAAACCAACCAAGCATCATAAACTAGATTAGGATAAAAATAACAAAGGCACCATCACAAGAGAGGCCACAGCCCCAGATACCCATAGCCGAGGCCCACTGACAATAGCCACAGAATTGATCAAAGAAAAAATTGGCTACACCTCCATAGGAAATGTCCCCAACTAGGAACCACTGCCACAAGAAGTAGGGGGGAAGCAAGTCCCCTACACTAATGAGTCATACACACAGAAGCAACAGGAGTGTCAAACACACCTTGAGTAGGAACAATTTCATCCACCTACATGGGGATTGGCCTTAGTCTGATTTGTGCCAAACATACACTTGTAGTAAAAGAAAAAGGAACTACCTCCCTACGACCCAAACTAGGATACATCATGAAAAGAAGTACAACCACTCAATGCATGACCAAAACCACCCATAAAAGGGATTTTTCGTAGGAAACAAATGAGGTAAGGCGGGACACTCCAAAAACACCCACCAAATCCATCGAGCCACATCCCACAGATTGCGTAGGTACTAGGCACGATGCAAACAAAATAAAGGCCCTTAAAGAAAGCCCAACATTGAGCGCAACGTGAACAGAGGAGGAAGTAAAATGAGGGCAAAGGTAGAGAACAATAGCATGAAGTAGGAGGAACTAAAACGAGGGGGCCAAGGTAGAGAACAATAGCATAGAGTATACCACATCAACAAAATAGGGAGAGAAATGGCCACATATGCTAGGAATGATTAATGGTAGTGGGAGATTATGTTCATAACCTTCATTTTGTTCAAGTTATGGGCCCCTAGTCAAGATTCTAGAACCGCCATAGAGTTGTAGAGAGCTCGATTCTAGAACTATTTTAGCCACAACTAGAATTCTCTATATCCTCTACTATTGTACAGGGTTCTTGATAAAAGGGGCCATGCCCAATTCTATGGGGCTCCTCAAATCTACTGCTCCCCTATCCCCATATAATTAGGTGGGGGTTATGGGGATCCTCAAATCTACTACTCCCCTATCCCCATAGAATTCGGTGGGGGTTGGGGGATTCTAGCAGGTTAATTAAGTAGGGGGTCCCATAGAGTTGTGGGGAGAGCCCCCTACCATTCTAAAGGGCTAGTTTACCCTACTATTTTAAGGGCTAGAAAGCCCCTACAATTCTATTGGGGCTTCTATGGGGTGCATGAATTAACCATAGAATTTTAGAGCAAGCATTAAATTAAATATGCCTACTAGATTAAGCTAAATAGTTCTAGAATTGAGGGTTTATTAATGAACTATTATAGATATTTATTGAGGCCCTACAATAACAACTATGAAGGGGGGAGGGGGTGGGGGAGTGGGGGGCTGCATTACTAAACTACTTGCCCTACAATTCTATGGGAAAAGGTTTCTCCAATTAGTTGTAGGGGCCCACCCTGCATACCCATGGCTGGGGGACTAATGTTCCATGTGAATTCTAGTTTGGTCAATTCCCACCTTGCTTCCCCATTAAAATAGTAGGGCTATTGAAATTAGAACTACTTTATCTTCCTCCCACCCGAACTATAACCATCCATAATTTTGAAGATTTTAGTGTCGACCCATAACCTTCACTATCATTCAAAAGAGGACTTAACCTCCCATTGCCATTAATAAACCTACTACCCCTTAGTCCCCAACCCCCTTTAAAGTAGTAATCTACCTCCCCTCTACTATTTGAAGGGCTCGAAAGCATACATTAATTAACCCCCGAACCCCTACAATTATATGGCTAGCAAGTTGACTAATAAAGTGGTTTATTATATTTGCCCACACATGGGGGTTATATTCTATTGTTGCTTGACTGATTTCATATTGTTCTAAACCTCGAACCGCTCGAGGTGACCCATGATGGGAAAATCACTAATCGGAACACACGGTTCAGCCCCACTATATAAAGGTAGGGTTGATCACTAATCAGAGGCATTCATCATAGCAAATAAAGTTGTGGTGGCTCAGTCCTTTTTTTAGAAAGGCTCAGCCGCACAAGTGAGTAATTTTTTTGCCCGGACTTATTTATGATGAAGCATTGACGCACCAGAAGACTACACTTGTATTACGTATGATCGGGCATTGATGAACCCTCAAGCAACCCAAACAAACTCACATACCGGTGCTGACAATGTTGTCGATTTGTGATAAAGTTGTAGAGCTGATCAGACGCATAGTACTAGGAGAGCAAATGCACTCTTATGGCTGACTGAATTTACAGATGTTATTTGGCTCATTGATGGAGTGCTCTACTGATACCACTACAATACACTATCGCCAAAATGTCCATCCATAGATACACTAACGTAGTGCATGATCCTATGGGAATGGTTTAGGATTCGATTCTATATGCCCCTACTATCTATAGGTGAATGCCCCATACGAGACAATAGGGAGAGAGTCTTGTTACATATATAATGAATCCAGCGGCACTTTCAACCTATAATTTATATGATACTATAGATGAGATGGTCGAGATAGTATCATGTGCTTGTAGGTTGCTTACCCTTTCCCTTACTACCAATTGATAGAATACTTCGGGGAATCTTCACTCTCATGCACTTATGTCATGTTGTCTCGATTCTAGAACTATCTTAGAGCCCCCCACCCTTTCTATAGTTTTTTATGGGGAGCCCCTACAACTCTATGGGTGATTCTAGAACTATCTAGCCCCTTCGAATTGTACCCTTACTATTTGAAAGGGCTAGCGAGCTCCCTACTAATCTCTAGGCCCTAAAATTCTATGGACTCACCCTAAAACTCTAAGGATTTATTCTCTAAAATAAAAAATATGATGGGGAGGTCCGGGGGCATTGGGCACATCCTTAGAATAGTAGGACACAACAATCAAGACTCGATTCTATCAACTATTGCCTACAAGTTTATTAATGAATGTCATTAATTTACTGATTAAACATAATTAATCTACCGAATATCATAGAATTTTAGGGTCAACTAGAGTTCCCACCCAACCTTTGTTAGAATAGTAGGGCTAGCAAGCTAATTAATAAGATCTATAGTTCTCCCACCAACTATCGAGTAGAGGAGGGTGGGGAGGAATTCTAGTTGGATGGGTGGGAGATTATAATAGCAAGTTAATTAATTTACTATGGGGTTGCTCACCCTAAATTCTATGGACTCTAAAATTCAGCCAATCTATATCCTCTTAAGTTCCCACCCTGATGCTTGACATTATTGTGGGGTGTTAAATTGCTCCCATCGCACATAGAGATAAAAGTGGCTATGGTTCGGACCAAGGTGATTGTATTGCAGCTTACTTTAGCAACCTAGTTTTTAGTGTCTACACAGACTATCTTATTAGCCATCTTGAGATTCTATCAATCTCATAGACAAACTCTTTATCAATTATATGTTGACCACTTTTGACTTAAATATAATGAATTATGATCCTCTTTATCAAAAGTATAGTCCAAATCATCAAAAGTGTGCAAACTTAAACAAATGTGTAGCTTCAAGGTTTGCATGTGCAACATTAGGGTAAAAGTGCAAAAAAACCTAGGATGTGTGCTAGAACAACATATGCATCTATTAAACATTTAAATGCACAAAATAATAATAAATGCGCTTGAAAACTAAATGAATGTGCAATTTCAATGGATGTGCACCAACATCTAATGGATGAACAATTTCAAAATATATGCTAACTTTACACCTAATAAATGAGCCTAATAAATGCACAAAGTGAGAAAAGGACAAGGTACATACTAAGGGGTCGTACTCCTCAGGTCGCTCCAAGTGACAAACTCACTCAAATTGTTGTTGATCGACTAGAATCATCATTTTCACTGTGGATGCTCTGCTTTGCTTTACTCTTCTTCTCTCCACACCAAATCATCAAAATCCATGTATGCAAATGGCTAGGAATGGGGGCATCTAGCCACTATTTATAACCAAAACAACCCTAATTGGAGTTGTATGGGGCATGTAAGCAGGAGGCATAAAAATCAAACTTCTGGGGCACTATTGCATCAATTTTACATAAAATCATGATTATTATCACCATTATAATTATCGAGAGATCGTCTGCTATCTTCATTTTTCCAAAAAATTTCATCCACCATCTGATCTCCTAAGGGGGCATACTAGGGACAACAAACCAAAATAGGGAATTATTTTAATTCCTTGAAACAACATGATAAAACACATTGTTGCATGTATCAAAATGTTGATAACATTGTTGATAGTAACTCAAACACTGATGCTTATACTGATAAGATTTCATATTGTGACCAACTAATGAGTGTAACATATATAGCTAAAAGTCAATTTCAAGAGCTATCAAATCCATTGTATGATGAAATAATAGAGGTGAATGATTGTGTACCTTGCCATGGTGTGCTTGAATGTGATTTTCATATATTTTCAAATCCATTGTATGTTGAGAAAGAAGAATTCTTGGAGGGTGGGGACATTGCATCAACTCGTGAGGATAACTTATATGAGATAGAGACTGAGTCATATGCCCCAAGTGAATGTGATATTGATTTATTTGATGTTGATATAACATACTCCTCACCTCTGCATTATGATGATTATGTGGACCATGTCATGATTTTACCTCCACTAGAATATGTCAAAGAGATGAAATGTATTTATGACCAAGCTACATCAGAGGTTATTGATATGACTGAGATTTCAGATATTCCTATTGCAAGGTCAGAAGATGGGACAAATAGTGTGGTGGACTGCCATTTCTTTTTTATTGACACCAAGTGTGGTCATGAGATGGAAGAAGACAATGATCCAAGTGAAGAATTTACATTGCTTGAGTCTCATGACAAAATAGTCATGAATCTTTAGCCATAATTGTTGATAATAATTTAAAGGGTCATGTTGGCATGGTAGAAAGTAAGGAAATACATGAAATTCAATGCAACAATCACAATCAGACAACTTCTTGTTCCAATTTTAATGGTTAGATTTTTTCAAATTTGTGTGAGTTTTCTTTTGAAGACTTTCACATGGACATGGAGAAGGATTTCAAGGAAGCACCATGTGTGTTGTTAGATAATGAAGTTAGGTACCATAGTAGTAATAACAAGCATATGTATGGGTGCACAATGCAGAATGATGGAGGTAACAGTGAAAGTGGTATGTTCACATGAATACTTAGTAATGTCAATAATAATGTGCACAACCAGGTAGA
This sequence comes from Cryptomeria japonica, assembly GCF_030272615.1. Taxonomy (NCBI): domain Eukaryota; kingdom Viridiplantae; phylum Streptophyta; class Pinopsida; order Cupressales; family Cupressaceae; genus Cryptomeria; species Cryptomeria japonica. The sequence continues at coordinate 118,593,069 of NC_081405.1, forward strand.
CAACAGTGATATTTTTGAATTGGGCATGGTGCAATCAGATGATAATCATATTTTTGATAGAGTTAAATTTTGGTTTTACATGTTTGGTGGCCCAATGCCACCCAATGAACATTGGTATCAAATTTCTAGAATGAAACATATAGTGGTTGAGAAGACAATGGATTATGTACATGGTTTGCTTCTACCAGAGACCTATATTCTTGTCATGCCCACAAGAGGCATGCATCCCCGAGCAAGAGCCACTGTTGGGACCTCCAAAATTTGCAAAATTTTGAGGTCCCAAGTTGAGAAAATCTACTTCAGTACTCAGACATGCCCTTGCAAAATCTTGCTCAAGTAGCCAACTTGGAGGGCTAATATTTTGGAGCCCATTGAATGTCATGCAAAATGCCTTTGGGGAAGTGTTGAACACTTATCAGTAAGCATATTAATCAAGTTGTTTCTTGACACAATCATATTTAATACATTTTTTAAGCACTCGATTTGAGGGGTCAAAAATGGTTCACTTGTGCACATTTTCAAAAAAGCTTGAGTAGCCTACTTTGGAGGCTTGCATCTTTATGAGCCCAAATCATTTGCAATTTGTCATCTGCACTAGTGAAATGTTTTTCAGCAGAGCTCACTTTGAGCGTTTATAACTTATGTCCAGATGATTATTTTATCAAACCAAATGGTTCTTGTGATTTCTTGTAGCTAAATGAGATTGTATGCAGAATCTCGAACCTTCATGATGTTATTTGCTATTTTCTCGAAATGTGTTTAAAGTGGGCTTTGAAAAGGGTTTTGAGAGATGACAATGCAAAAAGAGCTAAGTAGTCAGCTTTGAGGTTTAAAATCTTCCACCCTAGGAATAGTTAAGAGATTCCTCTTTGTAGAGTTGTTCCATATATATCAGACTACGTTCCTGTCAGGTGTGATGGCCTCATGGGGTCATTTGATTAGTTTTTTAGGGTAGTTTATAGAGGCTCCAAGTTAAATTTGGCATCCCAAAAAAAGTTGTGAAATTCAAAAAATGGAGAATGTTTTCTGGTATAGTATCAGAAGTCTCCAGTTTTGATTTCATCAAATTCAAGCCCATTTGACATATTATTTTAAAGTTTGCATTTTGTCCCTGCTAGCTTTACAAATGAAGTACCTCAATTTTGCAAGCTGCTCAAAATCTGACAAAAAACTATGTTTTACAAATGAAATACCTCAATTTTGCGAGCTGCTCACAATCTGACAAAAAACCATGTTTTATTTTAATTATCATTGCTGATTGCAAGTTTTCACAGCTCCATGATGACCAGTTGGCCTGTAGTGAAATTTCACCATTTACCCTAGGCAAAATTGAAAAATGCAATATTTCTAATGTTTTAATGTGCAAATTTTAAAGCATTTTTAAAATTTTTAAAATAAAAATGGGAGACATCTATTATGATTTTAAATGTTCAACATGTCAAAAATTTGTAAAGTTTAAACTTTATAGATTTTATTACTTCCATTTTGCACAGGAAGACTTCTTCTCCAGCATACCCGCAAGTAACACTTGAAAATTTAAAAGCCAGCAGCAGGGTTGCGGATGAAATGAACAAAAATATTTGTTAAAGTTGAGTCCCCGCATACCCGCAAGCAATGAATGAAATTTTTTAAGACAATTGCGGGATCGCGGGGTGCTTTCTTGTTCCCTGCATGCAAAGAAATAATGCGGGTGTGTGTTGAGGCTTTCAACAAAGGTATAATGTTTGGGTAATTGTTTTTACCTCTACAATTAAATAATGAGTAAAGAGGTAAAAGTTTTGTAGTCAAATATTCTCACTTATGAAATTTGTTTTTAGTGGAGGAGCAAGTTGTTTGTTGCAAGAATGTTAATTATAGGTCAAATGATGTGAAAATTCTATTGCAGTTACTGATTATTAACCTCCTATCTTTAATAGATTATTTGATCAACAAATATTGAAAAAATAACACAACTACAACTTCACAAATAAAAAATAGACGAAAAGAAATATGTAACACAGTGACACGATATTTCCGGACAATTGTCCCTAGAAAAACCCCGAAGCGAAGACCAGTACTGCAGATGGGAAATATATTAGCTTCAACAAATTAAGAGATACAAAATTCCTTGCCTCTCACTGGCAAAACTCCGACAATCTCCCAATTTCTCCCATTGATATTCCTTCACTGCTATCCCCAATGCTATCACTGTGCCCCTTGCTAACACCGCAAGACTATTTGCTAACTCTGCAAATAATTCACAAACTTCATCTTTTTCAAATGACCCATGACCCCTTTTTATACTACTCTGTTGGAAAACCAACGACCGAGATTAATTCAAACCAACGACTGAGATTAAGACAACTCAATAACCAATTACTAATTTTGGCTATGAGGTGTCACCTAAAAAGAGCCACTATTAAATAACAATTATTATTATCCTAGCAATAGGATCTGACAAAAACAACCATTTTCTAATTTCTGGGTCAGGACGAACAGCTGTCCAAACTACCCATATCTAATGTTGCTATTTCTAGGTCAAGACGAACAACTGTCCAAGCTACCCATAATTAAAACTCCCTCTTAGCAAGGAAGCTATTCTGCATGACACCCAACTTCTCTCTGAAGAAGATGAATTTAGCCTTCCCCAATGCCTTTGCCAGAATGTCTTCTACCTACTGATCTGTAGGTATAAACTGTAGCTGAACAACTCCACGTTGTACACAATCTCTAATGAAGTGACACTTGATGTCTATATGTTTCGACCTATCATGAAACATGAGATTCTCAGTCAACTTAATGCAACTCTGATTGTCGCAGTGTATTACTGTAGTCTCCACCTTCTGACCAAACAAGGCTACTAGCAACTTCCGAAGCCATATAGCTTCACATGTCGCCATGCTAGCTGCTATGTATTCCAACTCTACAGAACTCAGAGCCACAGACTTCTGCTTCCTACTGAACCAAGAGACAACTCCTAATCCTAGACTGAAATAACACCCTGAAGTGCTCTTCTTGTTTGTTGTACTGCCTTCCCAATCTATGTAAGTATAGCCCATAAAATTGATTCCTTCACCTTGAGCATATCTGATCCCATACTCGATTGTACCTCGCAAATAACGCAGCACATGCTTTGCCCCTGTCCAATGTACTCCCTTTGGCTCAACCGTGAATTGACTAAGAGAGTTAACTACAAATGCTATATCTGGCCTGGTATTGACCAAATACATGAGAGAACAAATCAACTGCCTGTATAAGGTGGGATCTACATCCTTCTCTCTGGATGTGTCTACCTTCCTCCAATTTGTGATCATAGGTGTAGACATGGCTTTGCAATCTTCCATCTTGAACCTCTTCAAGATTTCGATGCAATATTTCCCTTGCCCAAGGAAAATATCTCCATCTGTCTGCCATACCTCCATACCTAGAAAGTAGTGCATAAGTCCCAAATCTTTCATCTCGAACTCCGCTGCAAGGTCCCTCTTGCACTCCTTTATGAGCCCTAGTGAACCAATTAGAAATAAGTCATCCACATACAGGACAAGAATAAGAATCTCACCCCCAACCACCAAGTAGTAGAGGTTAGCATCTGTCTCACTCTTCACAAAGCCCATTTCCTGCAAGTAACTATCAATGCGCTCATACCACACTCTGAGAGCCTGCTTGAGTCCGTATAAAGCTTTCTTTAATCTACACACGTGGGTCTCTTTACTGTGTGCTACAAAGACCTCTAGTTGTTCTATGTATACCTCCTCTTTCAACTCACCATTGAGGAACGTTGTCTTGACATCCATCTAATGGATTTGCCATCCCATTAGTGCTGAAATTGAGATTACAACTCGTATAGAAGTATACCTGGCAACTGGAGATAATGTCTCCTCATAGTCTATTCCCTCCTTCTGAGAGAACCCTTTTTCCACAAACCTTGCCTTGTATTTCTCGATGCTACCATCTGCACCATGCTTGATCTTATAGATCCAATGTGATCCAACCACAACCCTATCTGTTGGTCGAGGAACTACTTTCCACACATCATTCTGTATTATTGAGGTATACTCCTCAACCATTGCATCTTGCCACACCTGATGTTGTGCAGCCTCCTGATAGCTAGAAGGTTCACTATCTACCAACTGACCAACTAATTCTACATAGTCATCATACCTAGCTGGTTGTTTCCGTTGTCTACTACTCCTCCTAGGAGTACCCACTAACTCCTGAGTATTCTTTTGTGTCGGCTGAACCTCATGATTCCTACTTCCAATTGTAGAGGATGAAACATCAACCTCCATGTCTTCTTGGTGCATCTCCTATTGCACCAGTTGCTCCATACTCTATGAACTCTCACTACCTAAGCCTATGCTTGTACTAGTAACTGTACTTGAGCTTTGTTGCCCTTGACTCGATTGAGCTATCCTTGGAGCTTCTGATGGTTGCTCACTCTAATCATCTGCTGGAAAATCTCTGGACCTTCTAAATGCGTTGTCCTCCATGATCTTGACATCATGCCTGACTATAATCCTCCTGGTCTCTGGAATAAATATCTGATATGCCTTTGAGGTTTCGCTGTACCCCACAAAGTACCCCTTTTCTGTAGTCTGATCTAACTTGGTACGTGTATCCTTAGGAATGTGGCAATATGCCAAACTCCCAAAGATCCTGAAGTGACTAACATCTGGCTTCTTCCCAGTGAATGCTTCCTCTGGTGTCATCTTCTCTAGTACCTTATGTGGAACTCTATTTTGTATGTATACTGTTGTATTGCATGCCTTTTGCCCACAGATAATGAGGCATATCCTGGTCATACAACATAGCTCTTGCAGCTTCTGATATAGACCGATTCTCCCTCTCAGCAACTCCATTCTGTTGCGGATTGTAAGGAACAGTCCACTCTCTCTTGATTCCTTCCTTGGTGCAGAAACCTGGAACTCATTTCCTTTGTACTCGCCTCCATTGTCTGACCGAAGAACCTTTATCTTCTTTCCTGTCAAATTCTCCACAAGAGCTTTGAACTCTTGGAAGCGACTGAAAACCTCATCCTTGGTCTTCAAGAAGTATATCCAGGTCTTCTTGGAGAAATCATCAATAAAAGTAACAAAGTACTCATGCCCTCTGAGAGACTTCGTCGACATAGGTCCACATACATCTAAATGTACTAGATCAAGAACACCCTCGGATCTTGTTTCACTTCTTGGAAAAGATGCTTTCGCAAACTTCCCCAACACACATCCCTTACATATATCATCATGCTCTGTGCTCACCTTTGGAACACCTGTCACAGTCTCATGAAGCAATTTAAGTGCTCCATGATGTATATGGCCCATTCTCCTATGCCATAGCTCTCCAAGATCTCTAGGATTACTACTGCTCATGAGTGCCTTAGGAGTATCAAACTACAACCTATAAAGTCGACCACTCCTAACTCCAATAGCTATGGGTGAGTTACAATCCTTATGCTTAATCAATACATGTGCTCCTCTAAAGAGTACATTGTACCCTTTGTCCTAAAGGATAGATACAAAAATCAAATTCATCCCTAAGCCTGGAATATGCAACACATCATGAAGAGGAATAATCTTACCATTCTCCCTCTGAAACTGAACGGTCCCTTTCCCAACTGGGTTGAGTTTGGACAAGTTCCCCATAGAGATCTGGATTCTGGTGTTCTCCTCCTTGTAGCTAGAGAAGTACTCTCTAACTCCTGTCATATGAAATGATGCCCCACTATCTATATACCAGACACTCTGTGAGGTTGAGCTAATCATACAAGCTATGAGTGCAAACTCATCCTCCAATCTACTAGAGAGCTCCTCTGCACTTGCTAAAGCTACCACTTGGTTCTTGCCCTTCTTATCTTTCTTCCTGTGTGGGCAATCGCTGACATAGTGGCCAAACTCGTGACATCCAAAGCATTCGATCTTAGACAGATCCTTCTTGTTCTTCTCACCTTGTGGATTTGATCCTTTACTAGATCCCTTCTTCGCTTTCCCTTTACCCGCTAGGGCAACATTTTCCTGTTCCACCTCACTTTTCTGTCTTATTGTTGGCTCCATTGATAAGGCTTAGTCTAAGCTCCCCCTAAGTGAAATCACTCCAAAGTCGATCCCAACTTGGTAAGGTGTCTCGTCCATTAATAACTTGAACAAAGACATCCCACTGCTTAGAAAACCCATTTAGGGCTATTCTTACTAGCTCGTCATCATCTGGTTTATCTCCAACAGCTGCTAACTCATCCTTGACAAGTCTAAGCCTGGTGAGGTAACATGTAACGTCTTCTCCCTTGTTCATGTGAGTATTCCTCAACTTTTCTCTGAGAATCAACTTCCGATTGGTGGTTGCATTCTGGTACAGATTCGGGATGGCATCCCACATTGCTTTCCCTTTATCCAAATCTGAGATATGAGGAACTATGTGATCCTTAACATCGTCAAGGATTATCCTCCTCGCTTTAGCATCATCCTTCTTATATGCTACAAGAAGTGTTGCATCTATAGGTACAGTCACAACAGTGGTAACATATTCCTTGATACCATTCTCTTCTAGCAATAAAGAAAATTTGGCTTTCCAGACACCAAAATTTGAGGCTCCATCTAATCTGTCCTGATCTCTTAAACCTACTGAGGCCATCTCAAGGGATAAAAGAAATAATAATTCTAAAGAAGTCAATCTAGATTTTATAACCCTTCAATTTCTTTCCTTGCCTAGGGTAAACCTTTTCTACCCTCAACTTAGCTCCGATACCATGTGAAAATTCTATTGCAGTTACTGATTATTAACCTCCTATCTTTAATAGATTATTTGATCAACAAATATTGAAAAAATAACACAACTACAACTTCACAAATAAAAAATAGGCAGAAAGAAATATGTAACACAATGACATGATATTTTTGGACAATTGTCCCTGGAAAAACCCCGAAGGGAAAACCAGTACTACATATGAGAAATATATTAACTTCAACAAATTAAGAGATACAAAATTCCTTGCCTCTCACTGGCAAAACTCTGACAATCTCCCAATTTCTCCCGCTGATATTCCTTCACTGCTATCCCCAACGCTATCATTGTGCCCCTTGCTAACACCGCAAGACTATTTGCTAACTCTGCAAATAATTCACAAACTTCATCTTTTCCAAATGACCCATGACCCCTTTTTATACTACTCTATTGGAAAACCAGCGGCTGAGATTAAGACAACTCAATAACCAATAACTAATTTTGGCTATGAGGTGTCACCTAAAAAGATCCACTATTAAATAACAATTGTTATTATCCTAACAATAGGATCTGACAAAAACAACCATTTTCTAATTTCTGGGTCAGGATGAACAGCTGTCCAAACTACCCATATCTAATGTTGCTATTTCTAGGTCAGGACAAACAACTATCCAAGCTACCCATAATTAACAAGTGAGATATTAATTTTACCAGTAGGATGAAATTATTTTCACAGAGGAATAAATTGTAGTAGTTAATTAACATTTCACCCAAGTGAAATTTGCTTCCCCAAGGATGTTGAATAAGTAAAAGAGAGTATAACCCACTTACACATGATAAAAAAATGGGGTAAATGTTTTTACAAAGGTGAAGATACAGTTACAAAATAAGTTTTCTAGAATGTTAGGCACATGTGGGAAAATTGTTTTGCAAGGGAAAGTGATTTGTCAACATGGGCAAAATGTTGCAACTAAATTATTTTTCAAAGCTAAATGATTTTATGCGGGGAAAGCCAAGTTTATAGTTGCATTATATTTTTCATCAAATGTGAAATGTATTTTCATAGGAATTATCAAAAGGGCAAGCAAAATGAAGACAAACTTAATGTTGCATGTAGAAAAAGGGAGGGAAAATGAGAAGCTTCCAGAAACAAATTGCAGAGAAGAAAGTGTCAGATGTCTACAACAAATCAGATTTAGGGCTTCCCTCTTTTCTATATATTTCTTTTCCTTCTCATTTCACAGGGTTCCAGTTTTTGGGTGTAGGTGGTTCTGGACAAGAAAGCAAGTCTAGTTTAGGGCTTTTTGAAATTCAGATCCAGAAACGTTGAAATTTCTTAAGAGATGAAAATAGTTTTATTTGAGCTTCAATGAGTTATGTTACATTGTTGATGTCTCCTTAATGTGGTGCAGTATTCATTTAACCAGAATAATAAAAGGATTCTAAAGGTTTTCATTGCACATTTGCCGTAATGAATGTTTAGCTGATGGCTTTTGTCTAAGGGATGGATTAAATTTGGCTTTCAGATGAATTTTGTGAATATTGTTGTTATGTTTAAGATTTGGTAAGAAGATCAACAGTGTTTCCCTTAGAAGGCTTCACTATTGTAAGGCAGATATTCTCCATTTTTTACTATCCAATAGATAAGACACTGGTCTAATTTGTTCTTTTTGTCAAGCTCTAGCTAGAAACACAATTAAATCTGATAATCTCTCTATTTTTTGTTTAGTTCTTTTCCTTTCTTGTTTAAATTATCTCTATCCTTGTATCTTCATGGTATCCAAGAGAATATAGAAGCTGAGTGTGAGTGAATTGTTTTTGTTAACCTTTTATATGTATGAGATGAAGATACCTAAATTACTATGTTCTCCATACTAGCTAATGAAATTTTCCCAAGACTTGAGCCAATTTTGAGTAATATTCCATACTTCTTAGCATATTTTGGTGAGAACATCATCTGTTGTTACAATACCCTCTTGAGTATGTGCAAGTATATTCTTAGGTATTGTTAAAAGGGTCACCCCCTTATGTCCTACAAAGCTTAAAGTGCAGGGGAAATGTTTATTTCCTGTTAGTTGGCCAAGTCTAGTGTTAGGATTGAGCATAAAGTCTGGCTACCTTTTAGATCCTAGCGTTTTGTTGATTTGGAAAACACCAATAGTCATTTGCATAAGACTCAAGTATTATTATTGTAAGAGATTAAAGCTATCAATTCAATCATCACTTAAATTAATCAAAATAACTTCATATTGAGCATAAAAAAGATCAAAGAAGATAATTCTTACCTTCACTTACAAAAATAGGAGATCTCCTTTATTGAATGGATTTTGTCATAGATATAAATGATGTAGGTGTTCTTTATATTCTTCAAGATTGAATGTAGTTGTATGTATATAAATATTGTATGATATTTGATAAATGTATATGCATGAACCTTTGTACTTGATGTATCATATGAATATCTAAAATAAGATTTAAAATTTTATCACTTAAATAAAAGATTTGGACCATTTCCTACAATTAAATCGCAAACTTGCAAACTCACCAATACCCCTTTCTTTGTTGGAACTTCTAAAATGAGGATTTGACACCTTTGCATCCTTTGTTACTAATTAGAAAGCCTAGAAAACATGACATTGCCTCTCGAATGTTCAATCACTGATCATGGCCTCAATTTCTTGAATTCTTTAATTTGGTGGAATAATCTTATTCGAGATAACGAATTACCTGTTGTTTGAAAACTGGATGTATATTTTTCTGTGACTTGTGGAATTTTGAGATCTGCTACTCTATTCACATCAATGGTACATAATAAATAAAGCATTTGCATGTACATTGTGTATAACTTTAATTTATTCTTCGGATGACTCACTCAATCTCACACTTACAATTAGCTATCTAGCTTATATGTCTACTACATCAAATATGCTTAGATTAACCATGAATAAATTTGCTCAAATCAGCTGTCTCTTCATTTCTTACCACTGTTATGATTTTTTTTTGTTGTTCTATGTACGAAACAACTTTTTCAACCTCTCTTTTTGCAAATTTATAGTTGTTTTACACATTTGACAGTTTATCAATAACTTTTAATTTGCATTGATGTCTTCTCTTTTGTTTGGTTTTGCCCACTGTGAACAACTTCTCCACAACTTATAATGATAACCGATTGTCTTCATTACTGGACTTAACCATGGAAATACTGGTTAAACATAGTAAGACTTTAGACACTAAACCAGTAAACCAAATACTACAAATATCATTCAACACTTGATAACCACTTCACCAATAAACATATGCATGTGTTGTATCAGTAATACCATAACTATTATCTCTGCTTGCATAATCACCAAAACAAAGAATACATAATCATCACATGAAAATGCACAACTCATGACACACAGATTTTTCACATGGAAACCCAAATGGGAAAAACAATGGTGGGGATGAATACCCACAAGCTTGTTTTGAACTCTTTTGAAACTCGCTCTGTTAGGAGCCTAGTCCGGTTAAAGACTTTACAATAAGGTTCTGCTAGGAACCGATCCTGTTAAAGATCACTCGGTTGAGGGATGGCTATATACCCTATTAAAGGTTACTTTGCTAGAGGATTTAAAGAAGTCAATGAACTTGAGTCACCTGGTTAGAGGATTTACAGTAAGCCTGTTAAAGATACCTAGCAAAGGTATTTTCCTTATGTTGAAATGGTTAGATGAAAATGGGTAAAACTCTGATCTGATAACAACACTATATGCTAAGGCAGATCCTTTTCAGTTCCTCTACTCTGCAATCACACTCTGTAGTTTTCTCTCACTAGTCTGGCAAGTATCTCATCACTCGGATACATATACAACTTTGCCAACAACTTACAATAACAAACATCATCGACCTTATAGACAACAATTAGGTTGGTAGCATAAACCCCAAGCCCTAAGTATCTTAGCTTTACAATTACAAGCGGTCCAATCCTGACCATAGAAAATTTACTTAGCATAGAATGAAACGATCTCAAACAAATCACAAGTCATTCTGCATCGTCCATTCTTCACCGCACATAGAAATCAATAACCCATCATGCTTTCTTCTCATACAGCTAAAAATAATGTTCATTCCCAAGGTAGACAAGGTAGACATTTAATGCAGTTGATCTTCTCATGCAAGATCCTCAAGGAAATCCTTCACGTGCACAAAATTGATGTGCCATCTCGATCTCATCCTCATTTCTTAGCTAACTAATCACAAAATATCATCGGTTGCATCTCACATGCTAGATTGCCAAACCAGAAACCCTAGAGCCGAGACTACCAATCGATAGTCACACTTAGTGAAACCCCAACACAGGTTCACTAGATCTCTTCATACCGGTTCTCCAACTTGATCAACAATAACAACTTCCTCCAATCTTCATACCGGTTGACTTGAACTTATTGACATCAATGACAACATACCGGATCATCAAATGCCAACAATCTCCCCCTTTGGCAAATCAAAAGAGAGAGTTTGAGACTAAACTTGATATAATAAATCAAAATAATTAAAGTAAATAAATAAATGGCTTTTTAGTTTTGAATTTAATGTTGATTTAATTATAATAATTGTTTTAAAACAATGTGTTAAAGTTGTGACAATCTGGAATTTGTCAATAGTTTTTTTGAAATTGGAAAATTGATTGTTTATTTAAAATTTGGGTCGATCTTTATGATGAATAATGATGAACACAAGAGACCCTAACTGGTATTGAGGGGGGGGGTGAATCAGTACATACAAAAACTTCTCCACAACTTATAATGATAACTAGTTGTCTTCATTACTAGACTTAACCATGGAAATACCAGTTAAACACAGTAAGACTTTAAACATCTAAACCAGTAAACTGAATTCTACAAATATCATTCAACACTTGATAACCACTTCACCAATAAACATATGCGTGTGTTGTATCAGTAATGCCATAACTATTAACTCTGCTTGCATAATCACCAAGTCAATGAACTTGAGTCACCTGGTTAGAGGATTTACAGTGAGCCTGTTAAAGATACCTAGCAAAGGGATTTTCCTTATGTTGAAATGGCTAGAAGACAATAGGTAAAACTCTGATCTGATAACAACACTATATGCTAAGGCAGATCCTTTTCAGTTCCTCTACTCTGCAATCACACTCTGCAGTTTTCTCTCACTGGTCTGGCAAGTATCTCATCACTCGGATACATACACAACTTTGCCAACAACTTACAATAACAAATATCATCGACCTTATAGACAACAATTAGGTCAGTAGCATAAACCACAAGCCCTAAGTATCTTAGCTTTACAATTACAAGCGGTCCAATCCTGACTGTAGAAAATACTTAGCATAGAATAAAACGATCTCAAATAGATCACAAGTCATTCTGCATCATCCATTCTTCACCGCACATAGAAATCAGTAACCCATCACGCTTTCTTCTCATACCGCTAAAAAGAATGTTTATTCTCAAGGTAGACATTTAATGCAGTCGATCTTCTCATGCAAGATCCTCAAGGAAATCCTTCACGTGCACAAAATTGATGTGGCATCTCGATCTAATCCTCATTTCTTAGCTATCTCATCACAAAATATCATCGGTTGCATCTCACAAGCTAGATTGCCAAACCGGAAACCCTAGAACCGAGACTACCAATTGGTAGTCACACTTAGTGAAACCCCGACACCGGTTCACTAGATCTCTTCATACTAGTTCTCCAACTTGATCACCAATAACAACTTCCTCCAATGTTAATACCAGTTGACCTGAACTTATTGACATCAATGACAACATACATTATTATCATATCATCATATACCAGCATATCAGTTCATCAAATGCCAACAATCTCCCCCTTTGGCATTGATGGAAATACTTACATATCATAGCATTGCAACAAGAAACATCATAGACTAGTGCAACTAAAATATCTTCATCAGATATCATACAACAAATATCTTCTCCCTTATCTCATATCTTCTCTCCTTATTATATGTCTTCTCCCCTATCATATATCTTCTCTCCCTTTGACAATAATGCCAAAGTGGAGGCATAAGCTTCCATACTCCACTATGTTGCTCCCCTTATGGAGTAGCATCCTTCAACACATCAACCGTAAAAAATTTGTCATTGTAATACCTGATTGATGTGGAGCACACACATTTTTAGTTTACTTCATGAAGGGGCAAAACCCCTAGTTCACCTCGCAAATAGGTAAATGTAGTCTTCGGTAAGGGCTTAGTGAATATGTCTACTAGTTGCTCCTTACTGGAAACATGTAATACAACCTCTCTATTTTGAACCTTCTCTCTCAAGAAATAGTACTTGAGCTCATTGTGCTTAGTTCTAGCATGCAATACCGGATTTTTGGAAATATTGATTGTACTAGTATTGTCACAAAATATAGTCATCGATTCAGATATAAGTACTTTGAAACCATCTAATACATGTATCATCTAGATTGTCTGAGTGCAGTTCATAAATGCTGCCACATATTCTTCTTCTGTTGTAGACTGAGAAGTACAACTCTGCTTCTTACTTGTCCATGAGACTAGTCTTCCACCAAGAAAGAACGCTCGACCAGTTGTTCTTTTCTGGTCATCCACATTACCTCCCCAATCTACATCGGTAAATACCTTGAGATTAAAATCACAATTGTATGGATACCACAATCCATAGTCAACAATCCCTTTTAGGTATTTAAGAATCCTCTTGACTACTACCAAGTGGGATTCTCTTGGACTTTTTTGAAAACAACCTACAATGCCCATTGCATGAGCAATATCTAGTCTGCTATGCATCACATAGTGCAGCTTACTAATCATTGACCGATACTCCTTCTCATTTACCAATGCTGAATCAGCTTCCTTAGTCAGTTTACAACCGGTCACCATTGGTGTACCAATTGGTTTGCTCTCCTCCATGCCAAAGGTCTTCAATACCTCTTTGACATACTTGGACTAGGTAATAAAGATACCCTCTTTCATTTATTGAATCTATAAACCAATGAAGAACTTTATCTCTCCAATCAGAGACATCTCAAACTCTTTCTTCATTTCATCTGCAAAAGCATGACTCATTTCATCATCTCCTCCAAAGATTATGTCGTCTACAAATACTTCACAGATCAAAATTTGATCACCTTCAGATTTCAAGTAGATGTTGCTATCCTCACTTGTTCTCTAAAATGCTATATTCACAAGATGAGAGTGTAACCATTCATACCATGCCCTAGGTGCTTGTTTCAATCCATACAAGGCTTTGTGTAATCTACACACCATGTTACTATTTTGTGATAAGGCAAACCCATCTGGTTGCTCAATATATACTTCCTCTTTTAGGATTCCATTCAAGAAGGAAGACTTTACATCCATCTGGTATACCTTAAATCCATTGAATGCTGCAAATGCAAGTAGCATTCAGACACCTTCTAGTCTAGCCACAGGAGCAAAGGTTTCTCCATAGTCTTCTCCCTCTTCTTGAGCGTATCCCTTGCATATAAGTCTTTCCTTGTTTCTTACAACTATGCCTTCTTCATTTAGCTTATCCCTGAAAACCTATTTGGTACCTATGATATTCTTATGTTCTGGTCTGGGTACCAAGGACCATATTGTATTCTTTTCTATCTGGTCTAGCTCCTCTTCCATTGCCTTAATCCAGTCTTCATCTGTAAGTGCTTTTCTGGAAGTCTTGGGCTCCAATTTAGAAATCATGCAAGAGTTTTCTTTCACCTTTCTTCTTGTGAGTATCCCTGCATCTTTATCTCCCATGATTTGCTCCGAATCATGATGTAGTTTCACATATCTAGGAATGGTTCTAGCTGGTTCTGCTTTCTTTTCCTCTTCTTCTTCACCTACAAAAGCTTCTACCGATATAGGAACACTGAGATCTTTACTTGTTTCTTTCCTAACTAGTTCCCAGAAGGCTATGCCCGGTTCATTTTGCACTTCCTTGTTGCAGGTTTCCTCAGGTCCCTCAGGGGATTCATCAACCCTGACATTGATACTCTCAACAATTTTGTGTGTTCTATTGTTGTAGCACTTGAGAGCTTTACTCTTAGTGGAATACTCCAGAAATATTCCTTCATCACATTTAGCATCAAACTTTCTCAGATGCTCACCTCTCTTAATGTAACACTTACTACCAAATACTTTAAGATAACTCACAATGGGAGTCTTCCTAGTCCAATAATCATAAGGGGTTTTAACTCTACCTTTCTTGATGAGTACCCAGTTCATAGTATAGACTGCAGTTCTCACCACTTCTCTCCAAAAAGTGTGAGCAACCTTTCCTTGGATTAGCATTGTTCTGGCTGCTTCAACCATAGTCTTGTTATTCCTTTCTTCTATACCATAATGTTGTGGCGTCCTTGGGGAAGACAACTGCCTTTTGATACCGCTATCTTCACAGTACTTGTTGAATTCATCAGAAGTGAATCACCTCCTTGATCATTTCTTAGGCATTTTATCTTTTGACTAATTTCTTTCTCTCCTAATGCTCTAAAGGCTTTGAACTTTCCAAATGCCTCATACTTGTATTTCAAGAATGTGACCCACATCATTCCTGAGCAATCATCAGTAAGAATCGTGAAATACCTATCTCCCTAAATACTTCTAGTTTTCATAGGACCACACAAATCAGTATGCACAAGATCAAGTAAGTTTTCTGCTGAAAAAGACTTACCTTTGAAAGTTGAGGAAGACATCTTCCCAGGTTGACATTCTTTGCATAAAGCATTCTCTAGTTTGTTCAGCAAAGGCAATCCTCTTACTACCTTGATCTTACTCACCTTTACAATATTATCAAAGTTCATATGACAAAGTTTCCTATGCCATATCCAGCTATCATCAAACTTCGCCATCAGACATCGACTTATCTTGGCATTCACCTAAAACAAGTTACCTCTGGTCTGCTTACCGGTGGCAATAAGTTCACCACTTTTTCCAATTATACTGCAGACTCCACCTTTGAACTCCAGAATGAGTCCTTTATCATTTCGTTGAGCAACACTCAACAAGTTATGCTTAAGACCTTCTACCCAGTAGACATCATCCGCACTTCTCTTTCCATTCAGTGAGATGGATCCTTTTCCTTTTACCAAGCAAGGTGCATCATTGCCAAATCTGACAACACCTCCATCATATTCTTCTAGAGACATAAACTTTCTCCGATCACTAGTCATGTGGTGAGAACAACCACTATCAATAATCCACTCATTAGAGTTGTCAATGCGAGAGACAAGTGCTTTCTTGTTAGACACTTCTTCCTTTACAGCTACAAACACTATGTCCTCATTCTCTTCATTCTTAGATTCTTCATCAGTAACACCTTCATCCACTGCAACAAAACAATTTCTTCTATTTCCTCCTTTATACTTTCTAAATCTCTTTGGTTTATCCTTATTGTCATTGTTAGGACAGTAAATAGCTATATGTCCTATCTTATTACACAAAAAACATTTTAAAGGAATCTTACCTCTGTATTTTCCAGTGCCTTTTGGAAGTCTCTTGGCAAGAAGATCTTCAAACTCCATCAGAATCTCTTCATCATCCATACCTCTGCTTTGCATGGATTCATAACTGGTACTTACTTCTTTTTCTTTTCTGGTTGGTGCAACGGATGCTCTAAAATCTGACTTGGTATTCTAAACACTTCCATCATAGCTATTCAACTCATATGCAATCAATTTAGCAATGATAGAGTCTAAGGATGCCTTGGTTTTGTCAATAGACCTTAGCTCCTGAATAGCAACAACTTTGATTGCATAGATCAGTAACAATGATCTCAAAAATTTACTGACAACAGTGGCATCATCAATTGTTCCACCAGGTGCTCTCGATATCTCCAACAACAGTCTTGATCCTTATGCCATATTGTTGAATGGTCTCACCTTCAACCATCCTCATGTCTTCAAATTTTCCTCTAAGGCTCTCTTCCTTAGCTTGCTTTACATGCTCATCACCACCATAAATATTTTCCAATGTGTCACATACATCCTTAGGAGTGTCGTTATCTTGTACATCAATGAACTCAATAACGGACAAACTGCTAATAGGAGCTTCCATAACTTGCCCATTTTCTAGAATCTCTCTCTTCTGATCATTGGTAAAAGTTCCACTTGCGATTACATAAACATTTTCAACATAGCTCCACTATTGAGCACCCAGACTCTTGATATAGATCTTCATTCTATCCTTCCATATTTTCAAGTTATCTCTATTGAACTTAGGACCTTCCCTCTTCATCTTTAAGGTGGGATCATTTTTCTCAAGCGGTTAAGCTTATATCATCGAGGATGTGGAGTTGCTCTGATACCAATTGATGAATGACGATGAACATCAGATACCCTAACTGGTACTAAGAGGGGCAGTGAATTAGTACATTCAAAAACTTCTCCACAACTTATAATCATAACTGGTTGTATTCATTACTGGATTTAACCATGGAAATACCGGTTAAACACAGTAAGACTTCATACATCTAAACTAGTAAACTGAATACTACAAATATCATTCAACACTTGATAACCACTTCACCAATAAACATATGCATGTGTTGTATCAGTAATACCATAACTATTAGCTCTGCATGCATAATCACCTAGACAAAGAATACTTAATCATCACATGAATATGAACAACTCATGACACAGATTTTTCACACGGAAACCCAAATGGGAAAAACCGCGGTGGGGATGAATACCCACAAGCTTGTTTTGAACTCTTTTGAAGCTCGCTCTGTTAGGAGCCTAGTCCAGTTAAAGACTTTACAATAAAGTTCCGCTAGGAACCGATCCTATTAAAGATCACCCGGTTAAGAGATGGTTATATACCATGTTAAAGGTTGAGACCCCGTTAAAGGTTACCTTGCTAGAGGATTTAAAGATCTCAATGAACTTGAGTCACCTGGTTAGAGGATTTACAATAAGCCTGTTAAAGCTACCTAACAAAGGGATTTTCCTTTTGTTGAAATGGTTAGAAGACAACAGGTAAAACTCCGATCTGATAACAAAACTATATGCTAAGGCAGATCCTTTTTAGTTCCTCTACTCTGCAATCACACTCTGTCGTTTTCTCTCACTAGTCTATTAAGTATCTCATCACTCGGATACATACACAACTTTGCCAACAACTTACAATAACAAACATCATCGACCTTATAGACAACAATTAGGTCAGTAGCATAAACCCCAAACCCTAAGTATCTTAGCTTTACAATTACAAGCGGTCCAATCCTGACCATACAAAACACTTAGCATAGAATGAAACGATCTCAAACAGATCACAAGTCATTCTGCATCATCCATTCTTCACTGCACATAGGAATCAGTAACCCATCATGCTTTATTCTCATACTGCTAAAAAGAATGTTCATTCCAGAGGTAGACATTTAATGCAGGCGATCTTCTCATGCAAGATCCTCAAGGAAATCTTTCACGTGCAAAAAACTAACGTGGCATCTTTATCTCATCCTCATTTCTTAGCTAACTCATCACAGAATATCATTGGTTGCATCGCACAAGCTATATTGTCAAACTGGAAACCCTAGAGCTAAGACTTCCAACCAGTAGTCACACTTAGTGAAACCCCGACACCGGTTCACTACATCTCTTCATACTGGTTCTCCAACTTGATCACTAATAACAACTTCCTCCAATCTTCATTCCGGTTGACCTTAAATTATTGACATCAATGACAACATACATTATTATCATATCATCATATGCCAACATACCCGTTCATCAAATGCCAACATACCAGTTCATCAAATGCCAACAATTTAAACTCTAAAACTAATAAATGTGTGGTGCTATAAAATTGGCTCTATGCATGTAAAATCAATATGAAAAATTTGACAATCCATAAAATGTCTTGCCTTAATATTTGAACATGCAATAAAGGGACTACTAGTGTTTGTGGACATTTTTTAGGAGTTTGTTAAACATTGTGTAGACTCTTTTGGTTGAACTACTACTTAGGTTGATTAAATGACTTGTAAACAAAATTGAAAAAATTACCCAAATAATAATGCAATATATCTATTCATGTATCATTGGAAACATCTCATTTTAAGTGCTACTGTAATGCTCTTATGATAATACAATGTGATTTTATAAATGCTCATAATGAATTAGGACTTTCTTTTTTGTACAGCCTCTTAAAATATCAATAAAAATAATCACAATGGTTTACCTCTTACCAAAGTGGAAACCAACATGTTAAATGTTGTGATAGTAATAGAAATGGAAAATTGTGAATGATATATCCTCACAAAGTAATGTTATATTCGGAGTAATTCATCTTGATAAAAAACATAATGATTGAATAGCTCTAAACAAGACCTTCACTTTAGTGAAGGAAAAAATCTTTGTGAATTGATTTATTGTTCTTGTGATGTTTTACCTTTTGTCCATGTTTGAGATGTGTTTGTCTGTAAAGTTTGAAAGGAAGGATGTTTCCCAATTTTTTCTTATTAGTACTACTTTATTGATCCTACAAAAATATTCTCTAGAAGAGTGCACACCATGATGTAGATAGTGCATATTAGAGACAATCAAGGTGATTTTCAAAACATGAACTAATAATTTATCTAAGAGCTTAGTAAATTCAAAAATGAGATGAAGTGGATGATTACAATATGATTATACCAAGCAATGTGAAGATAAAAATATATACTGGATGGAATGGTATGATTAAATCTACCCCAAAGTTTATAGAGTAAACATAATGGATATATCAGGTGCTACACATAATTCTTTGAAATTTGGTTTTCATGATAGTATTTTCTTAAGGCATCATGCAAATGGTTTCTCATTAGAGGAATTTTTTATCTCTTTACTATATTTAATTTTTAATTTCCAATTACTCTTTCATTTCTTATAATGGTTCTTCAATCATTTAAACATTTAAGGTGCTCAATGTTCATTTACTCTTGTAGTTCCCAACTATTTGTTGTAGACAACTTGTATTCTCCTATCGTGATATGCAAGTAGTATCATATTTTGCTTAATTTATTTTCTAGGAAAGTGGCTCTAGTGTGTTTTGTCTAAATACCATCATAAGAATCATTAATTTCTAGGTCTATTGCAATTAAGTTTAAACATCCTAACAAAGTGCCATCATGACCCAAACGATAGAGTTTTCCATTGAGTAGGATGAAGCGATATGTGTATTAGATGAAGGATGTTATCTATCTTAGTTTTGACATCATGGACATATTTTAATTATGTTGATGTGGGGGAAAGATTAAGTTCTTATTTTATTAATTATTGGGATATATATCACCAATACTCTCACCTTATTATTCTTTACTTTATTGTGTTTAACCTATTAGTGTCTCAAAGAGATTTTCACAAAGGAGTTTTGATTTGTTATTCTTTTATATTTTTTAATTTTTATTTATTGCTAATTTTTTCTTCCTTTGGATTCATTGCTTCATTTTAATTTTTACTTCACATGGATACATTATTTAATTTTGATCTTCTATTTCATGTTGATTTTTTTTTCCTAATGTGCAACATATGTTGATTCATCTAGATTAACCTAAAAGTCTTCTTGATGATCCTTGATTGGGATTTATCTCAAAGTTCTATGATGAATTCATTATTTTAAAATAAATATGATGAAATATGGTCTTATTGGTCCTAAGAAATAGATTTATGGTATTAGAGGTAAAAAATGATGGCAAATATGATAGTTTCAAGGAAAAGTTTGGTAGAAATAAGATCTTAAAGAAAATTAATGAGTGATTTTAATTTCTATAACAATATTTATTAAGCAAATGAAATATAAAGATGATATTATTTCCTCCCAAATTATGAATAGCTGGAAAGATGAAAATGTGCCAGTGGATGGTGTTAGAATTGAAGTTTTTGAGGAGTTAATTGATTAGGCTATGGGATTGGGTTGTGAATGGGAGAAATTCATTCATCTAATTTAGAAGTGTGCCTATGATAAATATACTAAATTTTTGTTGTAAGATAGAGAGTGGCTTGAGAGACACCATGTGAATGAGTCCTCCATCCATGCATCTTGTTTGTTTCTCTCTTTTGGAGATAATTTTTCTCCCATATGGTTTTCTCCTTTTCTCCATTTGTGAGAGATTGCATTTTCATTATACATGGGTACCTATAATGATTTTGTATTCATGACCCATCTTGCATCTAGCTCATATTGCATAATAATCTTCTCCCTAAGTTACACTTAAGGGGGTTTGTTGGAGTAAATTATTATTTACTCATTATTCTTAAGTTTCACTTAGGTATTAGTTGTCATAATTTGAGATTTCCTAATTGCATAGGTATTTGTACTTGGGTAGTTGGTTATGCCTACTCTTTACCTACCCTCACGTGTTATTAATGTTCACATCCTTTACTTTTCCTTTATAAGGAAGACACTTGTATATTCCTAATCATATCAATTCATTAATTTATTGGTGAAATATATTCTCTTCTTGTGAAGGTTTATAGATATATAGATTGTGACATATAAGTGTATACTTACACACACTAAAATTGGCTTATGCATGAAGACTTACTAGTCCCATGGGGAGTTGTGAGCTATCATCTTATCAATTACTTTACTTTAGAAGGTAGCTTTGCTACAATTAATGGATACCATTTCCCTCTTTTGAACAACCTTAAACATAATCAACCTATTAGTTTCCATACTTTTTTATTTTATTCTCTATATAAATGTGTTGTAGAAAGTTCTTATTACCTCTCCATCAAGGGCTTATGTATGCTCTGTATAATTATTTCCTTGTGGCTAATTCTCCACTTAACCCTACACCTCCTCAAAGTGCATCAACCTCTTTCCAAAATACTAATCACCCTATCATTGAGGGAATAACAAAATGTATTGCTTTCTTTAATTAATCCCCATCCTCCTCAAGAGCCAAAATTATGAAAAAACTACTTCTTGGTCTACTAGAAAACTAGAGCTTATTTTGGGTCATGAAGTGATCATCTAGATTATTGAATTGGACCCCAAAAAAATTCCCGCTTTCTCCTCAAAACAAAGGAAAAGCCATGGTCTCTTCCTCTACTAAAAATAAAAATGCGAAAAATGATAAAGGAACGTTTGAGAAAAATAAAGTTGAAAGCAACTCTATGGTGTCCCACCCTTTCTCACCAATATTGCAAACATGCATCAAACCTGAAGAAAGCTAGATCCTTGAGGAGGATATAAAAAAAAATGGTGACCCCTCTTCCAAAGAAGACGACAGTGATAACACTGAGGAACCATTGGAACTTACCCCTAAAGACTCCCTTTCCCACTCACCTCATTATAAAACCCTCTCTAGAGAAGCATTGTAGGGTCTAAATATCATCAAAACATACGGTGAGGAGGAGGAAGCGCCATAAACTAAAGGGATGATCAATAAAGATCAAAATTTGAAATGTTCTATTTTCTAAGATTGAATACCTTCGTGTCTAGATGGAAAATATATAAAATTCCCAAGATTGTATGGGTTGTTCTAGTTACAAGGATAAAATTGTCTCTATTAAAAATACCATGGAAAAAATTGTGAAAATTACCAATACCTTGATTTGATAGATGGTTGTGGCAATGGTGACTATGGGGTCTAAGATTGATAAGAAGGGAAAAGTAATAACGACTACTGTGGGATGGTAGGCTACTCTATAGAAGATGGTTAATGATTGGGACTCCCTCTACAAGAGTCATGTGGGCTCTCTTTTCTAGCTATTTTTGTTTGATTAGCTTATGTGTTGGTTGTTATTATACTAGTTGATGTTTTTGGACTATGTTATTTTTTTTGTCTATAATTATATTTTGTATTTCTATATCCATTTACTAGTTTATTTTTGATATCTCTTTTTACAAGCCTATTTGGTTGCTCTTTATATGTTGTGAACTGAAGTATAAATGTTGGGAGTGCTTACCATTGACTTACCTTAATGAAAAAATGAATTGATCATGTTTCAATATTTTTTATATTGAAAGAAGAATTCCTAATAATATCAAAGTATGACTAGAATTATCAAATTACTTATAAAAAGGCTTGTATTACAACCGTTGAGTCAGATCGGGTGAACTCACCATAATGACTTTTTTGTCAACTTTGACACTGAGATGAACATTTTTAAAATAATCTTCACTTTTCGACACCTATAACTTTTAAACCATTAAGAATTTGAAGATGATGTAAATTAGTGATTTGTAACATCTTGTTTGGAGATTCTAAATATTTTTTTTTCAAACTTTTTTGACGAAAATTGTTTTTACTTTTTCATCTCCTTCGAAAAGTAGTTTTTTACAACAAACAACATTTTTTAAGAGTGATGTACCTCCCGAAACACATAATTTTTTTTCTATAAATGATAAAAACTCAATTATTTCGAATTTTGGTTTGTAACTTCAATATCCAGGGCATGGAGTTGGTTTGATAGTGATATATTGAACATTTTTCATTTTATTAAGTTTTGAAGTCCGAATAGTTATAATTTAGATATAGGTGTACATTTGAACATATAACTTGCTCTATATGTCTCGAATTTTATTTATTTTTTGTTAGAAAGAAAACAGATCAATATGTAGGGCATAAATATTTTTCATAATTTTTTTGAATTAGTTTATTATTTTTCCCAATGCGTTGAATAGAGAAGTTCATGTTAGCTGACAAAACAATATTTCATAAAATTTAAAACACAAGATCATAATAAACTCAGAATGTAATAAAATTATAGTTGTTGGAAAGCTTGCTTCGAGCACTACCATCCTATATTTTTGGTTGTCAAAGTTCTTTTGGAGAATTTGGGAGAGAGATGTCTAGGAAGTAGGTTCATGTGAACAAGGGTTCGTATGAAGGGGGTTCGCTTGAACCCTAGGTAGTTCAATCGGACACAGACTTCACAAACAATGATGTAAGTAACTAATTCATACGAACATGGTTTTTTTAACGATCGACGTTCATATGAACCCAGGTTGACGCAAAAATATATTTATTTTACAATTATGAATCTCATATAAATAGAAATGATTTATTTCATTTTTTCAAACATAAATTATCAAAGTATTTCACATTTTTTAGTGGAAGAAGACATTTAAAGGTTATTTTAAGGGCAACAATTTGAAGGTCATTTTGTGGGCGACAAACTTAAGTCATTTGAAGATATTTAAGGTTATTTTAAAGGCATGCGGAAGAAGAAGACAAGGCAAAATAAGACTTCAAGGAAGTATTCAGCAGAGACGAAACAAAGATATCGAGAATTGAGAATGCAAAGATATCATGCAAGTATGTATCATTACTTAATTTCAAATTAATTTTACATGTATTACTTACCAAACATTGTGTTTATTTGATTTTATAGTTAAATATTTTTTATGTAATAATTTTATGAAAAAAAATTTAAATAAATTAAATTAAATTAAATTAATAATTTTAAAAATAATTATATCTTAATTATTTTTAAATTATGTTATTTTTATTAAATGTTGTTAAGTATGTTTTGATATTTTTTAAATTATGAGACATTTTGAATAAATGAATTAAAAATAATCAAATCTGAAATTAGTCTATGATGCTCTACTTAAATTAGTCTATGATGCTCTACTAAAATTTGAAATGGTTGGATTAAAAATAATCTCGTTTTAATTAAAAATAATCTTGTTTTAATTTGAAATAATGTGTGTCTTTGCATTTCAAATTCCTAGTCTAATTAGGCTCACATGATTTTATTGACACTTTTTTTGTTAGTTCAGGGTAATTAACTTGCTTGGTGTGTCTTGTGCCTTTGGCATGTTGTGTTTAGTTTAGAACCCAAAGTGAGAACAAAAGTATCCTCTCCCCTCACATTCCATTGGATCTTGGGTGTAAGAGAAATTGTTATTATCCTTAGAGGGCTTTCCTCCCATCTTGTGAGAGGGAACAACCCAAGTGGTATTTTATTTTCCAGTCTACTATACAAAAGATTGTGGTTTTAGACGAAAGTCCCTTATCACTTGGTTTCGATGTGTTATACCGACATCTATATCCTCTAGTGCCATTTGGTGCGATCAAAATTATAGAGTGTGACCTATGCAGACTGGGAGGCCTCATTTAACATGAGTGAAATGCCACATGTATAGCCACCAAATGCCCTGAAACATGACTAGACACCTTTAGATAAGTGGCCCACTCTTTTTGACCAAACATCGTGATAGCTTCAGTGCAAGGGGATAGCTAGTTCCCCCCCCCCCCCCCCCCCCCAAGATACTCACCATAAGGGTCCTATTGGATGAGACAAAAATCCTCAACTTAGCATAAGCTACTTATAGTTTTTTGGGGAGAGGATAATAGGGTCATCCTTCCAGTCCTAGAGGCCCCTAGCTATTCGCTCACAAAAAAGGAAAAATTAGTGAATACACCCCTCAAGGTGTCCCTACACTTGAGTTAATAGAGATTCTAGGTTGTGAGTTGAGGTTACCGCCATGAGAACAATGTCCTTAGGCTAAGCAAGTGTTTGATGTGTTTTCGATTGTGCTAGACCCGTGAAAATTTGGGTTGTTTTGACCTATAAAACATACACATTATGATCATTTTGTCAAAAACACCTTCAGACATTGTGTCTTCATTTTTTGTTGTGTCTTCTTGCCACAAAAACATTCAAACAAACATTGCTAGTATCAATAGAAACCACATATGTGTTCAGTAAAACCAGTCTTGGTCCCACATAGTCAATTGATCATTTTCCTTCATTCACAATACCTCCTACATAAAAGGTTTCTTTATTGTCCTTATCACATATCTTGCAAACACACTAGATTAAGTAATTTATTAGATCTTGTGTGGGTTAAAAACATCAAACTCCCAACAATACTTTTGTTTAAGTTGTCTCCTCAAATAATTTAGCACCATTATATCTACACAACACAACCCCATGAGCACTTGGAGATGATACTAATCACAATCAATCATATTGAATTTATTCAATGTATCCTTTGCGTACTCATTTGAAAAATAAATTTTTCATCCTTACTTTGATAAACTTCCATTCCTAGAATTTTTTTTATAATACCTAGTTCTTTCATTTCAAATTCATTCACCATAGAAATTTCGAACTCATTCTTCATCTTAGAGGTACTACCCATACACAAAACATAATTAACATACTTTAACCTATAATAAGTTAGTACTACAACATATCACTAAGTGGTTCCCTTATCAGATCCATCATCTTAAGGTCCCATTTGGTTTTCTTGCAAACCGAGCTCTCTCTCTTATTTCTTTTTAGTACCCCTCTCTTCCATTGAGTCCATTTATAGGACCTCTCTTTTTAGGATCTCTTATTAGAACCTCTCTCTAGATTATAAATTTATATATTTGTAATTTTGGTGGATTAAAAATAATAGATAGTTTTAATTTAAATTAGATCTTTAGGTCTCCTCTCTCTCCCCTTAAGTCTTCTTACGACTAGATCTCAAATTCTCTCTCCTTTTAAGAAGTCTTGAATCTACCTCTCTCTCTCTCTCTCTCTCTCTCTCTCTAGACCCTTAAGTATTTTTTACATCTCTCTTTTTTAAGTTCTCTTTTTAGGATGATTATCTTACTATATATACACACATTATAATCTTTTGTGTGCAGAACAAGCTCAACAAGAAGGAAGTTCTCAAGCACCCATTGAGGCAAACGAGGCTGAAGAACATATTATAGTTGAATAAAATAGGGAGGAGGCCCAAGTTGAATCAATGGAGGTCGAAGGAGAGGGGTCAGGCTCCTTACCTCCTATCGGTATGGATGAGCTTATTGTGGATCTAGCCAAAAAGGTGAAGAGAAATATTTCTTATAAAAAATTAGATCATTTACTTGAAATGGATGTGAATGAGTTGAAACGTCCGAGTGAAGAACCTAGACATATCAACAAGACGTCAATGAATAAAAGTGCAAAAGAAATAATGTCTCATTTCAATAATCTTGATACTACACTAGAGAAAGCTCAATTCTGTCAATTGTACTTACTCATAATGAGTTAATAGATCCATTAAAATTGTTGGGTAGATACAACAAGTAAAAAGAGGAAAAATTCTCAGCTAAGAAAGGTTTGGTGAACATTGGTAAAAAATCTCAAACAGTAGATAAGACCATTTCAAGAAGAGTGATGTTGACATCTTTAGTAAATAAAAGAATGCCTCAAAAAAGACAAATCTCTTCACTATCATGTGAGCTTGGTTTTAGTAGGACAATATCAAAATATGTGAAAAGGATAAAGACTTTGGATGATACTACCTCAGAAGGGAATTGGGAAATTATGTGTAGAGCTCCTCATTCTAATAGGATTGAAGATGTTATTAGGAACTTGATGACAAGTTTTTGGAATGATAATACTCGTCCTTCATCAAACTGTAGAGATTTTATCAAGCACAGGGCTGGCCCTGATTGTTATGATCTCCATGTAAAACATTGGTTAGACACAACAAAACATGAATTGTATGTGTCGTTTACTAAATCAAACCCTCATATAAAGATTGGACAAACAATGTTTGAAATCTTAAGGCCATATTATGTGAAGGTAAACATAGTCTTTGAAAATTGTTGTTTTCATTATCACATTGAATTTCATGTGTACTATTAAGAGTTTTGAAAGATTGGAGAAGATAGTGATGGTTATTAAAATGCTCCTCCTACAAAAATAATTCAATTCAAAGCATCCATCTTATGTGATAAATCAGATGATAATGCATTCAGTCAAATAGATTGCATAAAAGGAATTTGTGGAACATGTGGGGAGTTAACTAAATTGCCTTTGAGAGATGAAGATGGTAAATTTCAAGAGTTACAAGTACAAAAAGGTTGAAACAAAATTTGGAAATGAATCTACAAGGTTAGATTATGTAGAAGAGGAGATACCTATTGGAACACTTATGGAAAATTTTTGTAAGTTGATAAAACCATACAAATGCCATGGTTTTCTTGTCAAGTGGCAAGCACAACAATTTCAAACATTAAGAAACACTTTCCCACTTAGAACTATTCTATCAGAAGTGGACTTCGTAGAAAATTACTCTTTTGCACATCAAAAAGAGATTCAATCAGAGTATTCTTTTCAAAGAAAATCACTATTATGGTGCATGAGTTTTATCGACATGCACAAATGGATTTGGATGGTGTTGACAATACATTTAAAAATTGTGTCATTAAGAAAGAGTACCACTCCTATATTAGTGATGATAAGGAGCATGACACACTTTTTGTACAACATTGCTTTAAGATCATTTTTGAATATTTGAAAGAGAGAGACATAACAATAGTCAAAAAAATTGTTTGGTCTGATGGATGTGCGACACAATTCAAATTTTCAAGGCCATTTAATGCACTCTATAGATATCATTGAAATGACAAAATACCACATGTTCGGATTTTTTTTAGAGTGGGCATAGAAAGGATGAACATGATGGTGCAAGAGCTTGTATCAAACGTGCTCTAAGAAAGCATCAAATGAATTATACATGAGATCGTATAGATAATGCACATGATGTTGTTGAATGGTGTAAGAAACACTTTGTGCAGCCAAATTATCCTAGTTCATCGTCGGAAACATACAGGCCCATTTCATATAAATTGTTTTGGGAGATATCAGGTACGTGATCTCTTTACAAAAAAAAATTAAGTTCAAAATATAAGTAAAAAATGAATTGACTAAGAAGTAAATTAAATTAAATTAAAATGTTTAGTTCATTAAAGATGATATGTGTGCACATACACATGTACATTTTGTAGATGTGGATAGAAGATCAATGCATGGATGCAAGAGTGTGGAGAAGACAATATCTTTGCATTGTGTCAAGAGTACAGATAATCGCCCATGGACATTGTACACTAGGGATTATTCATGTTTTTGTTCTAATTGTGTTTTAGAAAACTATGTTGATTGCAAGAACCAAGAGCTTGGATATGTCAGTGAATGAAATTTGGTGCCACTATTTGTTACTAACACATATGACGAAAATGAAGATGAAATCTTTCAAGTCACTCCTTTGATTTCTACTAATTATGACCATATTTCAAGATTGATAAAAAAAAAGGTATGTATGCATGTACATGTATATAACTTTAAAAATTATCTTTTAAAAATGTTGCAAGTTTTTATCGAGTACATTTTATTTATCAGTTTTAATTTTCCATGTAAATTTGAATTGTAGGAGATATTTTGCAGTCATAGCAAAAGCTAGAAATATAGAAGGTGTTAGTTATTATTTATTGTGTTGCACAGGAGATAGAAAGAAGTTAACACAATTTGAAGTGAGTGATGGAATGTCCTTTCCCACAGGTTTGAACTAATTCATGTGTTTTAATTATTTTATTTTATGCACATGCATTTTTAAATTTTTATAACTTTCACAAATTTTTGAACCTAGAGGAATTTGTTGTTTCTTATGTATATACAAGCTCAGTTGTAGTGTAAGGGAGATATTTCAAACAAGTTAAAAATTTTCAACATGGGATTCATTTCATTGAATATCAAATTAACAACAAGGTATATCAGTATAGCCACTTGGTCATTGTTGTTGGCCTAATTCTTCATACAGTTCCATGTCGTGGGTGGTCTCAAAAGTGGAGACTAGATAGTGAAGATCATGAGAAAATATTTTAAAGTGTTATTGAAGAGTGATCTAAACCACTTGATGTGGTATAAACTATTTAGTACACCAAAGTACATGTGTTTGAACCCATGAATTGAATTAATAAGACTTTAGAACTTAACTTGTTTTGAAACTTGGATAAATTACTAAATACATTGAAGTGTTTGAATTTAATATGTGATATATATATGGCTTGTGTGAACCATATTGTTTAGTTAAATATGAAATTTTTAATTATATTAAATTAGGATGTATGACTAATGTACATGTTAAATAATAGTACGTTTGTATGTAAAATAAATTGGGATGTGGATGAGTTGAAAATGTCTTAAGGGGACATGCACAATTAAGATGTATATATATCTAATTCTAAATGTACATGCATAATTTGTAAGTTGTTAAAATCATTTAGCATGTATGTAAAGTAAATTAGGACATTATTCATTTAATTAAAAATGCATTTGTATGAAATTTGATATTAAATTAGGCCATATGTGTAAATTTGAATAGGTCTTAAGGGGGTCACATGTACAATTAGGATGTATATATCTAATTTTAAATGCACATGAATAATTTGTAAGTTATTAAAAATAATTTAGTATGTACATATATTTAAGTAAATTAGGATGTATTCATTTAATTAAATGCATTTGTATGCAATTTGATATTAAATTAAGATTTGTATAGTGTAAATTTGAATACATGTCTTAAGGGGACATGTACAATTAAGATGTATAGAACTAATTACTAATTTAAATATGCATAATTTGTAACTTATTTAAATAATTTAATATGTATCTAAAGTAAATTAGGATACATATTAATTTCATTCAATGAATTTGTATGAAATTAGATATTAAATTAGGACATGTATGTGTAAATTTGAATACATGTCTTAAGGGGAAATGTGTACAATTAAGATGTATATATAATTTTAAATTTATATGCATATATTAAATGTACATCTAATATATATATATATATATATATATATATATATATTCATTTTAGTAAACATCTAATCTATAGGACATAAGTTCATGATATATATTCAAAGTAAAAATCTAATCTATATATACACACATGAACATGATATATTCAAAATAAACATCTAATCTATCTACACATAAATGCCAAACATATAAAGTATATCAAATGTCTGAATATATGATATGATGTCTCATCAAACACACATGTATTATAAATCCCAAAAATATATAAAGTATATCAAATGTATATATAAAGGTAAACAAATAACACATGTCTAGGAAAGTCTATATAAAGTATGTTTGAATATAACAATATGTAGAATGAAAGTCCTGTTGGCAATTGGCACTCATCTGGTGGCTTCTAATGGTTGATTATTGGTATAGGGTTGTCATTGATGGAAACTCTTCATGGAGATTCGATCCGGTAGCCATAAGTCTTCTAAACCACAAGTAGGTGTTAACCAGTAGCTAGTTAACCAGTATTCTAGGATGAACATAGCAGTTTTGTTGTGAAAGCTTTCTGGTGATTACGGTGCTATGAATCATGTATTGGTTGATTGAGATGACATAGAGACATAATTTTTTTTATTTTTTTGGTGATCTGCATTTATCTTTGGTGATCCGGTTAAGACGACATGTGACTACACATTACACTTGCAGGCCGACATGGTAAATGATCAATTTTATAATTGCATATATATAAGACCCATGTAGATGATCTTTTTGGTGGATGACATGATAATGTGTGAGTGAGTGGTGATCGAGAATCCATTTTGGAACAGTTTCATGTGTGCATTCTTGATCTGGTAGATGACTGAGATAGTGAACATGGTAGAATAGAGCAGATCAATAGAGGTGATCCAGTCAGTATATTTGGCACTTAACAGAACTCATCCAAGCATTGTAGATACTATTTTGGAGTTCATTTTGATGTAATTCATCATTGTAATTAATTAGTAAGTCAGTAAGCCTTCCAGGGTTGCATTCCTTATTGTATTTGAGCAATGGGCTCTAGGTAGTGTGTCTGAATGCTTGTGCATTCCCCATATTGTAATATTGTTTTTCTACTAGCCATAGTGGAATAATATTGTGGGTTAAAATCTCACCATTATTTTTCCCATTTGGATTTCAAATCTGGTGTTATGATTTGGTGGCTGATTGATTTATGTTTATGCATTTCAGTTTCAAGTGTATGCTTCCGGTGGTTTAAAGTTAAGTTTGAAAATTTTCTAACCAGTAGATCACTGATTCACCCCCCCTCTCAATAATCCTTGATTCCAAAAATTCCATGCATATATACAGATAAACATGTGTATTGCATCCCGACACATGCTAGAAAGTGGCAGATGGGTCTGAATCATGTCGGCCAGGAACAGAGCGACCCTCTGAGTGATAATCCTAGTCTAATGGACATCCAATCAACCCCTGCAAAAGTAGAGTTTAAATTAAATATATCTACATGTATGGATATTAAATTAGATTAACTATTAAAATATATTGTAATGTACATGTAAAAAATCCATAACCAACTTGTCCACTAGCAGGTGTAGCATTGAAAGAATCTCGCCTGCGCACATGCTCTGAGCTCAAGCTAGGAGTGACATGAGGTAACTGTTATACATATACACATTTTTGGATTGGTTTGAACAATAAATGATACTTAGAGTTAAATTATATAAATTGTATCCATTAAAAATATACATGCATATATTGACAGTTTTTATTTATCAAAAATTATGTGCACATGTACCTGTGTATCAAGAGGTATAGTTTGATCATCTCCTACGATCATATCAACCACATCACCTGCATCTCCATATCTCTCTTTGGCAGTATGAATGAATGACGAGTGTAAGGGGATATGTAGATGACTAGGCATCGATGAAGTGTATGATGCTAGTAGCATATCCATATAACCAGTTTGGTCCAAATCTTGAAGTTGGTGCTCAAATAAATCCAAGCCCTAATCTATGATATGGACCTGATCATCCTGTATCTCCTCTGTAGCAATAGACTAATCTGTAGGTGGGTCACCAGGAGCATACACAGAGTGATGAGAATTCTAAGAATATCCCGATGTATGAGTCGATGCAGTAGCTTGTGTGTCCCTAAAAATCTCATCTCTGACATCAGCCAATGATATCTGAAGTCAGGATGAAATGAAATGGTATGCATGTAAGAGGTACTCGAATAAATATAGAGACTTTTTTATATTTCGACCACATCTTGATATAGCTGCTACATCATTTGGTGAGGTGATGGCAGAATTAACATACTGATCAAAATTAGCCACCCCATGACTGGAAGATGCACCTGTGGATGATCTCAGACATGGTCGAGTCATCATGTATCTACCCAGCTTATCTAAAGAAATCGTGGTTGTTGCTCATGTAATATCTCCAATGGTATCAATTGCTTCTCTCTGAGAAGCAATATGTTGGCATTATGTTGCTATTGATGTCAACCGGCATGGAATGGTCACCGGTGAGTAAGTAGTGGTGACCGGTATGGGTGAAGTAAGTAATGTTGTCAACCAGTATGGAGTATGGAGTGTGTAAGTAGACATAAAAGGTATGTTACCAGTACACATGAAGTGCAACATCTACCGGAAAAGGAGGACCACCAGTGAGAAAGCAAAGAAGCAAAGAAGAATAGAGGGATGTGATCACCGGTATATAGAAAGAAGTATAAAGTAGTCGGTAAATGGACTTAGTGGATGAACTGACATGTTTGATGGAATTCCAAGTTGATCCACCGATAGAGGAAATTTTAGTAGGTATGAAGGTCCACTAGTGAAGTTAGGTTATACCGGTAAGGTATGTTGAACCGGTAGTATGTCTTGGTCGGTGAAGGATGTCAAAATGACTTTGCACTTTGAGCATAGGTGGATGTTGACAAGGATGACAAGTGGACACCAAGTGGTGACCATGCAAAGGGTGTTGAAGTATTCATCAACATGGTAGTTTGATGAGCAGGTTGGTATTAATTAAGAACCCACAAATCATGGAATGATGGCAGGATTTTGTGGCTTGAGGAAGACAGAGAGGCAAGATGATTGATATGATTTTGTAGGACAATCTGATACTTGTTGGTTGAAGGAAACAGCTAAAGCATTAATGGTGATGTATAGAGAAAGGCTCAAAAGCATGTTGGAGACATCTAAAAATAGAAAACATGCATTGGAAGACAAGGATATGGCGGTGCTGATTAATATGATGTAGACCATCATTTCAAAAAAGCATATCCGATCATATTTGATACGGATTGAGTTGGTAGAGGAAAACCCTAGCATGCCACCATTTGAATGTTGCTTTTGGTGGGAACCCTCACATATAAATATGTGAACTCGAGACTGAAGATGTTGATGTTGGATGCGATTTGAGAGAAAGAAGAGAGATTGAGCAAGAAAAGAGACTATCTGCCTTAGAGTTATTTCACAGGGAGTTAGAGTGTGGAGTTAGTAGGCTGAACTGGTGAGAGGTTCTAACCAGTGGAGACAGAGTAACCGGTAAACTATTATAATCTTAACAGTCAAGCGTATCGGTAGAGACTGTATGGTTAAGAAGGCATCCAAGTCTGATACTATGTAGGGTGAGGTTTTGAGAGAGAGAAGAGAGGCAGAGAGTAATTAGTAAGTTATCAAAGAGAGCATTTTGATAACTGATAGAAGAAGGACTGGTGAAACAAAGGAAAGTGATAACCGACAAACATCACTTGATCAAGTGTTGCAGAACTCATTAACAACTAGGTGCTATCATTGCATTAAAATCATATTTTATTGTATTACACTGAGTTGGCACTCCTTGGGTCGATTCCCTAAATCATTGTAACATGTTGTTTCATTGTGAGGTTGGATTAGAGTAGTAGACTCCAACAACATTTCTCACTGAGGTTTTTCTCATATAGGGGTTTCTTCTTGGTGTAGTGGGTTATGTATTTGTGTGTTTTCTCTTTTGATATCCTCTCATATCTTAGCAGTTTGATTTCTTAGTGTTTACATTGTTAACCGGTACTCAAAGCTTGGTTTAAAGAGAAGATTTTTAGGAACCACTGATTCACCCCCCTCTCAGTGGTACATTATGCTCAACAACTGGTATCAAAGCCTAGGTTCCTAATTGATCAAATCTTTCTATAGCTTTGGTAGATTATGATCAAAGAACACAATGGCAAGAAATGAATCTACCTCCTCAAAATCCCCCATGGTTTAAGGATCTAACTATGCCTTCTGGAGCAGAAGAATTGAGACCTATCTTTCCTCTCTTGGTTTTGATATGTGGATGTTTGTCAAGAATCGATATACTATCCCTACTATTCCTCCCACTAATCTAGATGCTAAGAAGGAGTATGAGAATAATGCAAAGGCTAAACATGTTATTCTAAGAAGGTTGTTAGATAATGAGTTTGTCAATGGCATGCACTGTGCATCCGCCAAGGAGACTTGGTATAAATTGAAAATATTATTTGAAGGAGATCTCAAAGTCAAATAGGCCAAGATCCAATCACTAAGAGGTCAGCTTGAAGGCTTGATGATGAAAGATGAAGAAAAGATTGCAGATTACCTTCACAGAGTAGATGAAACTATGAACACCATCAGAGGACTTGGAGAGGAAATTGCTGATGAAATTATTGTCAAAAAGGTACTTAGATATCTCACATCTAAGTATGATAATAAGGTTTATTAGATAGAGGAAGCCAAGGATCTGAAAACCTTCACAATGGATGAGTTATTTGGCTCCTTAACTACCTATGAAATGAGGACAACTGGTGAAACATCTTCAAGGAAAGAAGCAGCCTTCAAATCGATCAAAAAGAGAAAGGAAGAGGTTTCTCATAAACCATCCAATGAAGACTCGGATGCAGAGGTAGAAAAATTTGTCAAAAAGCTCGAGAGAGGATCTGAGAAGTATAAAGGAAAGTTACCACTCAAATGCTTCAATTGTGGTAAAGCTGGACACTTTTCTACAAAATGTCTCTATAATGAAATTGGTGGAGATGAACAAAGAATTTTTGGTAGATATTTCAATAAAAACAAAGAAAAGAAAGTTTACTAGCAAGAAAGAAGAAGCTATCGGAAGCTAAATATCCTATATACTATTGAGGATGATGCCACAGATGAAGAGCGTGCATCAGAAAATGGCTGCCATAAAGATGAAAGAGAAGTTAATCTCTCTATGGCACTAGATGAACCAGTTGTGGAAGATGAAGATATTGAAGTTGAAGTCAATCTAGAAGGCGAGCTCATAAGTGCTCTTGAGGAGTTAAGTAAGACCATAAGAGAACTCAAGAAATTCAAGCTTGTTGTAACAAAAGAACAAGATCACCTTAAGCAATCAATGGATGAGTCCAATCAAGTGATTTTTGACTTGAAACTCGAGTTGGAAGAAGCCTAGAGGATATGTGAAGTTACATCCTCTGATTTGATGAAAAAGGAAAAGGACCATCAAGACCTAGAAGAAGAAATAGTGAAGCTCAGAAAGGAGCTTGAAAAGAGTAAGGATGAACTGAAAATGAGGAGCAAATATGAGGGTAGCACATAAGCCTTGGACAAGATGTTGAGCAAATAGAAGCAATCTAAAGATACTGGTGTCTTAGCTTTTGAAGAAGGACAAAGTTCAAACAAAAAATATACATCCGATAAGGAGATACAGTTCACTTCTTCAAATGAAGGTGAAGAGAAGAAAACATTCACAGTAAGCAAGGATACCAGTAGGAAGACTTATGCAGAATTTGTTGGAAACTGGTATACATAATCAATGAACCAGAGGCCACACTCAATGTACCAGAATGCAAATCTTAGGAGAAATGCAAAGGTTGATCATGAAGGGTTCACTAGAGTTAGCAGCATGAAAGGAAGACCCCCGATGGGACAGAAGTTTGCAGGACCAAGGCAACCTAACCTATATGTTCCGAACTTTCAAGGTTATTGTTACCGGTGTAACAAATATGGACACAGGTTAGCTAACTATAGATTAATGTATAAGTCCACTGTAAGTTATGAAAATAGAAACTCTTTTGTTGCACTCCAGGAGATGAATACCATTTTCTATCAATGTAATGGATAGGGTCATAGAAGTTATAAGTGTAGGAAAAGTCAACCGGTTTCCTACAATAATAATTCAAACTCATCATTTAATATGAATGTAAAGTGTTATTATTGTCACTAGTTTGAACATATTTCAAATCATTGTAAAAATAGGAAAATCGAGCAGAAGAGGACAACTCTTGAACAGGAACCGGTAGGCATATTGGAGCATAAAATTGTAGTTGACAAGAAGAAGGAAACTCAACCGGTTTGGGTTGAGAAAGAAAAGGACAAAGAAGAATCAAGTCTGGTAGTGCAGACTGCCCTACACGCAGAAAGAAGAAACTTGTGGGTTGTAGACAGTGGTTGTTCCAACCACATGACCAATGATAAAAAGAAATTTATCAAGCTTGAAGATTGGAATGGTGGCTCAGTGAGGTTTGGAGACAAATCATCTATCAAGATAAAGGGAAAAGGTACTCTAAATATTGATGGTAAGCTGAAAGCAAATGATGTATATTATGTGGAAGGCCTGAAGCACAATTTGTTGAGTGTGAGTCAAATGTGTGATAAAGGTTATAAATTCACCTTTGATTCTACCAGTTGCCAAATAAAGAAGGAGAGTATTGGTCAGGTTGTAGCAGAAGGCAAGAGAACAAATGAAAATGTATAAAAACTAAAAGAATGTTTTGAATCCCAATGCATGTTGGGACAAGTGGATGAAAGCTGGTTGTGGCACAAAAGATTAGGCCACATAAATTTTGATAATCTAGTTGCAGTAAACAAAAAGGGTTGTGTGAGAAATATTCCACCCATCATCAAACCGGTAAGCACATTTTGTGATGAATGTGTGAAAGGAAAGAAGACTAAAGTGAGCTTCAAGACCAAAGAACACAACACCTCAAGACTACTTGAACTTGTACATATAGATCTATGTGGTCCGACTAGGACAAGAGCTCTTGTCGGTGAGAGATACTTTATGCTTTTCATTGATGACTATTCAAGAATGACATGGGTTACCTTCCTACGGGATAAATCCCAAGCATTTGACAGATTCAAGATCTTCAAGAAGATGGTAGAGAAGGAAAATGGATGCAAGCTTAAATACCTAAGATCCGACCAAGGTGGAGAGTTCACATCAAATGAGTTTGAAGATTACTATGAGAGACATGGAATCAAAAAACAATACTCAGCCCCCATGACACCATAACAAAATGGTGTGGTAGAAAGGAAGAAATGATAGTCAAGGAAATGTCCAGAACCATGTTGACTGAGGCAAGTTTTCTGGATATGTATTGGAAGGAAGAGGTTCATACTATAGCAAATACTTTGAACTGGGTTCAGTTGAGAACAAACAACAATATGAGACCTTATCAATTGTGGTATGACCGGAAACCCTCAGTCAAGTACTTCAATGTGTTTGGGAGTAAATGCTTCATTAAAAGAGATCAGAATGGCTTAGGCAACTTTGACTCCAGGAGTGATGAAGGGATCTTCCTTGGTTACTCAACTCACAATAGGGCCTACAAATGCTACAACAAAAGAATAATAAGAGTCATTGAGAGTGTGCATGTAAGGGTTGATGAGGATATGCATAAAGGAAGATAAGAACAAGTGAACTGGTATGATGATTCCAGTGATGAAGGTGAAGAATCTCAGTCAGACAATGAACCAGAAGATGCATCCAATAAGGTCCCTAACCGGTATGTGCACAAAAACCACCCGGAAGAGAAGATTTTAGGTAATAAGAGTGATGGTGTGAAAACTAGAAGAAGACTTTCCCAAAATGATGAGCAATTCAACTTTTGCCTCATGACTGAAATGGAACCTAAGACATTCAATGAGGCTAGAAAAAGTCAGAAATGGATGGATGCAATGGAAGAAGAGTTGCAGTAGATTGAGAAGAACAAGACTTGGGAATTAATCCCTAGACCAACAGACAAGAATATCATTGGCACCAAATGGGTCTACCAGAACAAAATGAATGAAGAAGGTAAGATTGTTAGGCATAAAGCTAGACTTGTGTGCTTGGCTTACTCTCAAGTAGAGGGCATTGATTTTGAAGAAACATTTGCACCGGTAGCTATACTAGAAGCAATAAGGATGTTTCTAGCTTTTTCAGCCCACAAGGGTTATAAGGTATATCAAATGGATGTAAAATTTGCCTTCCTCAATGGAAATTTGGAAGAAAAAGTGTACATGGAGCAACCAGAAGGGTTTTTGTTTCATGATGATGAAACCTTTGTGTGTCATTTGAATAAATCCCTGTATGGTTTAAAGAAGGCTCCTAGAGCATTCTATTCAAGGCTAGATAAGTACTTGAAGGAGAAAGGATTCAAAAAGAGGATTGCTGACAACAATCTATACATCAAGACAGATGGAAACCACATAATCATTATGGTTGTGTATGTAGATAACATCATTTTTGGAGGTAACAAGGACACTCTATGCAAGGAATTTGCTAATTAGATGAAAACAAAATTTGAGATGTCGATGCTTGGAGTGCTATCATTTTTCCTTGGTTTACAGGTCTCACGAGACAAGGGAATTTTTATCTCTCAAACCAAGTATGCCTGGGACATGTTGAAGAAATTCCAAATGGAAGACGACAAACTTGTAAGTATCCCCATGGTGACTGGATGCAAGTTGAAAAAGGATGATGAATCACTGGTAGTGGATCAGACATTGAATAGATCCATGATTGGCAGTTTG
The DNA here is from genome assembly GCF_030272615.1 of Cryptomeria japonica. Classification (NCBI taxonomy): domain Eukaryota; kingdom Viridiplantae; phylum Streptophyta; class Pinopsida; order Cupressales; family Cupressaceae; genus Cryptomeria; species Cryptomeria japonica. The sequence continues at coordinate 118,632,070 of NC_081405.1, forward strand.
CTATATCCAACTGTTTCTAGACCAGATATAGTGTAGACAGTATGCATGGTGGCTAGATTTCAAGTTGTGCCCAAACAATCACATGTAAATGTAGTCGGGAGGATATTCTAGTATATACAAGGGACACTTGATTATGGACTATGGTATCCCAAGCAAGGGGATTTTATCTTGCATGCCTACAGTGATGTTGATTGGGTAGGCTACATTGATGACCAGAAGACCACAAGTGGTGGTGCATTCTTCCTAGGTAACCGGTTGGTCTCATGGCACAACAAGAAGAAGAATTCAGTTTCTGTATCTATTGTTGAGGTAGAATATATTGCTGCTGCCACATGTTGTTCTTAGGTTCTATGGATGGAGCAGACCCTCAAGGATATTCAGGTAGAGCTTCCTAATCCCATTTCCATCCAGTGTGACAATTCCATTGCAATTAACGTATCAAAAGATCTGCTTATGCACTCAAGGACAAAACATATTGCCATCAAATATCATTTTCTCAAGGAGAAGATGTCAGATCAATAAGTCAAGGTAGAGTATGTCTCTATAGGTGAACAAGTGGTTGATATCTTCATCAAGCGTCTACCGGTAAACACTTTTGAGTATTTGAGACACAAGTTAGGAGTGGTGTCACCTGATTCATGCACTTAAATGTGTATGAAGATCATGGTTCAAGGGGAGTTCATTGTACAATCTCCTATCTCTTGGACCATATGCTGGACATAGGGGGAGATCAAGTGATTATGCTACAGTACTAACATGCTTGAACTTTTGGGTATACGGGAAGAACAAACTGCAGAAGAAGGAAATTGTTGTAGGAATACCCAAGACAATTTCATAATTATGGGAATCTAATTTCCCAATTGGTAGCACTCATAGTACAATCACATTTTATTATTATATGTTGTTGGTTGAGCGGATAGTGGTCAAAGGGGGAGGATACACTGTATAACCAATGGAGCATGAATTAGATGGAATGGTCCAATGGGTCGGGTGAAGGAAAAAAGTGTGTTGACATCAATGCTAAAGGGGGAGATTGTTGGCATTATGTTGTCATTGATGTCAACTGACATGGAATGGTCACTAGTGAGTAAGTAGTGGTGACCGGTAAGGGTGAAGCAAGTAATGATGTCAATCGGTATGAAGGATGGAGTGTGTAAGTAGACATAAAAGGTATCTTACTGGTACACATGAAGTGCAACATCTACCCATAAAGCAAGACCATCAGTGAGCAATAAAAGAAGCAAAGGAGAATAGAGGGTTGGACTTAGTGGATGAACCAACATGTTTGATGGAAGGCCAAGTTGATCCATCGATAGAGGAAACATCAGTAGGTACGAAGGTCTAGCGATGAAGTTAGGTTATATCGGTAAGGTGTGTTGAACCAATAGTATGTCTTGGTCAGTGAAGGATGTCAAACTAACTTCAGAGTCTGAGCATAGGTGGATGTCAATAAGGATGATAGGTGGACACCAAGTGGAGAGCACACAGAGGTCGGTGAAGTATTCATCGAAGTGGTAGTTTGACGAGAAGGTTGACATTAATGAAGAACTTGCAAATCATGGAACGATAGCAAGATGTTGCGGGTTGAGGAAGACAAAGAGGCAAGATGATTGATCTGATTCTATAGGACAATCTGATCCTTGTGGTTGTTGGTCGAAGGAAACAACTGAATAATTAATGGTGATGTACAAAGAAAGGCCGAAAAGCATGTTACAGACGTCTAAAAATAAAAAATGTGAATTGAAAGGAAAGGATATGTTGGTGCTGATTGATATGATGTAGATCATCATTTTAGAAAAAAAGATCTAATCAGATTTGATATAGATTGAGTTGGTAGAGTAAAACCATAGCATGCCACCATTTGAATGTTGCTTTTGGTGGGAACCTTCACATATAAATATGTGAACTCAAGGCTGAAGATTTTGATGTTGCATGTGAGTTGAGAGTAAGAAGAGACCTTGAGAAAGAAAAGAGACTATTTGCCTAAGAGTTATTTCACAGAGACTTAGAGTGTGGAGTTAGCAGGTTGAACTGGTGAGAGGTTCTAACCGGCAGAGACATAGTAACTAGTAAACTTTTATAATCTTAACAATCAAGCATACCGATAGAGATTGTATTGTTAAGAAGGAATCCAAGTGTGATACTATGTAGAGTGAGGTTCTGAGAAAGAGAAGAGAGGCAGAGAATAACCAGTAAGAGATCAGAGAGAGTATTCTAATAGCTAATAGAAGGACTAGTGAAATAGAGGAAGGTGATAACTGGGAAACATCAGTTGATCAGGTGCTGCAGAACTCATTTGCAACTAGGTGCTATCATTGCATTAAAATTCTATTACACCAAGTTGGTGCTTGGTGTAGGGGCTAGTTCTCCTTGGGTTAGTGCCCTAAAATCAGTAACGGTTGGTGATTTTTGGGTTGGTTCCCTAAATCATTGTAACCTATTGTTTCATTGTGAGGCTAGATTGGAGTAGTAGACTCTAGCAACATTTCTCATAGAGGTTTTTCCCATATAGGGTTTTCCTCATACATCTAGTGTTGTAAGTTAAGTATTTGTGTGTTTGCCTCTTTTGATATCCTCTCATATCTTACCGGTTTGATTGCTTAGTGTTTAGATTGTTAACCGATACTCAAAGATTGGTTTAAAAAGAAAATATTTTTATGAACCACTAATTCATCCCCCTCTCAGTGGTACATTGTGTTCAACAAAATTATGAAATGATCAACTATGCAGGTGAGAGCTAGAGATATCGCCAAAAATATCTATCCAACAAGTTACTTGTGTGTGGAAGCTTGTTTATCACCCCTATGATATAAATCTCTATCAAAAACTCTACCCTTCCCCTATCCATAATATCCTAGAAGGTCAATGTAGTTGGGTTTCATACCAAAGTGAACCTCAACGTACACCTGTTGAGCAAAGTATAATGGTATATAGTCATTATTAGGATACTGACCATGAGCAACTAAGAAATGTGAGTATATCTATGTTGCCACTAGTGGATCAATGCATCGTGTCACCTGGTATGCTTTCACTTTACTCTTCTCCTGATATTGTGAAAAACATAGTTCTTTAATTATTTCCTTGGGGATTGCCTTCTGCATGTCCTCCAAGGTATGTCTACCCCTTACCTCAACCCTCAATTATCTAAAAATAGAATCAATAACCTATGGGGAAAATTATGTGTGGCTCCCCAGACTATCCCCGAATCTCTACAAACTATCGTAAATGGTTTGGCATGTATGCTTGTACATGCCATCAATATATGGATCATCTATTAATATAGATCTCAATTTTCGCATCTCCTTGTCACTGTGATGAAATATGGTAGCCATTTTGGCACATGTTCCTGTTGTGCAGTCTATGCAGGTTGTGCATGAGGAACCTGATCCTCCATCTATCTAGGTGGACCATAAAATTGATAATTTATGTAAGTGTACATGAGCACACACACACACATGAAGAGAATTCAAATTAAAACATTAAATTAAAATTGTTAATTTTTTATTGTTTCTTAATTAAAGATGATACTAAATTAAAATATTTTAAATATGGTCCTAAATCAAAACATTTTAAATTAAACCGCATGAAGAGAATTTTAGATCATTAAAGATGATACTAAATTAAAACATTTTAAATAAAACACATGACTTGAGCATTCAAATAAAAAGAATAGAGAGAAATACTAGATCATATACTAATTCAAACAATATATTTATAGTACAAACATGTATTAAGGGTAATATGGTTTCGTTAGGGGTCATATGGGGTCATAAGGGGTCAATAACTGTGTTAGAACACCATATGACCCCTTAGTACACCATATGAACCATTAGGACATCATATAGTCATAACGGTTTATATAGTGTCCTAAGGGTTCATATGGGGTCGTAAGGCATCACACAATGTGATGTCAGAACACTGTATGGCCCATTAGGATACCTTATGAACCATTAGGAGATGATATGGTCCTAATGGTTCATATAGTGTCTTAAGGGGTCATATGGGGTCGTAAGGGGTCACACATGTTGCTAGAACACCGCATGACCCTTGAGGACACCATATGAACCACTAGGACATAATATGGTCCCAATGGTTCATATAGTGTCCTAAGGGATCATATGGGGTCGCTAGGGGTCATATGGGGTCGTAAGGGGTCACACGTGGTGTTAGAACACCGTATGACCCCTTAAGACACCATATAAACCATTAAGATATCATATAGTCCTAATGATTCACATGATGTCCTAAGGGGTCATATGGGGTCGTTAGGGGTCGTTAGGGGTCATATGGGGTTGTAAGGGGTCACATGTGGTGTTAGAACACCGTATGACCCCTTAGGACACCATATGAACCATTAGGACATCATATGGTCCTAAAGGTTCATATGGTGTCCTAAGGGGTCATATGTTGTCATCAAAGGTCATATGGGATCGTAAGGTGTCACACGTGGTGTTAGAACACCGTATGACCCCTTACGAAACCCTATGAACCATTATGACATCACATAGTCCTAATGGCTCATATAGTGTCCTAAGGCGTTATATATGGTGTCGTTAAGGGTCATGCAAGGTCATAAGGGATCACACATGGTGTTAGAATACTATATGACCCCTTAAGACATCATATGCACCATTAGAAAATCATATGGTCCTAATGGTTCATATAGTGTCGTTAGGGCTCATAGGGGGTCGTAAGGGGTCACACATGGTGTCAGAATACCGTATGGCCCCCTTAGGACACCATATGAACCATTGTGAAATCAAATAGTCCTAATGGTTCATATAGTATCCTAAGGGGTCATATGGGGTCATTAAGGGTCACATAATGTTGTGTTAGAACATCGTATGACCCCTTAGGACACCGTATGAACAATTAGGACATCATATGGTCCTAATGGTTCATATAATTCCCTAAGGGGTCATAGGGGTCGTTAGGAGTCACACATGGTGTTAAAACACCATATGACCCCTTAGGACACCATATGAACCATTAGGACATTATATAGTCCTAATGGTTCATATAGTGTCATAAGGGGTCATATGGGGTTGTAAGAGGTCACACATGGTGTTAGAACACCGTATGACCCCTTAGGACACCATATGAACCATTAGGACATCATATGGTCCTAATGGTTCATGTGGTGTCCTAAGGGGTCATATGGTGTCATTAGGGGATATATGGGGTCATAAGGGATCACACATAGTTTTAGAACACCGTATGATCTCTTAGGAGACCATATGAACCATTAGGACATCATATGGTCCTAATGGTTCATATAGTGTCTTAAGGGGTCATATGGGGTAGATAGGGGTCACACATGGTGTTAGAACACCGTATGAACATCATATAGTCCTAACAGTTTATATAGTGTTCTAAGGGGTCATATGGAGTCGTTAGGGGTCACACAATGTGGTGTTACAACATTGTATGACCCCTTAAGACAACATATGAACTATTAGGACATCATATGGTCCTAATGGTTTATATAGTGTCCTAAGGGGTCATGTGGGGTTGTTAGGGGTCACACATGGTGTTAGAACATTGTATGACCCCTTAGGACACACCATGAACCATTAGGATATCATATGGTCCTAATGGTTCATGTGGTGTCCTAAGGGGTCATATGGGGTCGTAAGGGGTCACACATGGTGTTAGAACACCGTATGACCTCTTAGGACACCATATGAACCATTAGGACATCATATGGTCCTAATGGTTTATATAATGTCCTAAGGGGTCATATGGTGTCGTTAGAGGTCATATGGGGTCGTAAGGGGTCACACATGGTGTTAAAGCATTGTATGACCCTTTAGGACACCATATGGACCATTAGGACATCATATGGTCCTAATGATTCATATAGTGTCCTAAGGGGTCGTATGGTGTCGTTAGGGGTCACACATGGTGTTATAACCCCTTATGACATCATATTGTCCTAAGGGTTCATATGGTGTGCTAAGGGGTCATGTTGTGCACTAGGATATTTTAATTTATTATCTAACTTTTCTAATGTTTTTCTAAGTTTTAATTTATTATTTAATTTTCCTAACGTTTTAATTTATTATCTAAGTTATGTAACTTTTTTCTCAGATTTAATTTAGAATCTAAGTTTTTTAAGTTTTTCCTAACAGTTTTCTAAAATGCTGAGAAAAATAATAAATGTACAATTATTTAATTAAAAAAACAAATTAACTAACGAAAAATATTTTATTTACTATTTTTTAAATAAAAAATACAAAAAAAAACATTATTAAACAAGAAAAAGGGTAATTTTGTGCACCTGGTACAACGTAGGTCAAATGACTGGTGCTAATGGGACTCACTCACGAAATCTCCATGTAGGGTTCTCTCTAACCGCCTCTATGGATCCCATATGAGAAGTTGAAAATGACCGTTGAACTGTCATTTTTCGGTTTAAATAAAACAGTTAAAAAAAATGGCATATACGGGTTCAATGAACCTATTAAATTTTATTTTTTTTGGGTTCGAGTGAACATTTTTTCAGAATGGGTTCGCTCAAACCCTAAGGGATAGTTTGAGCGAACACTATGAGTTTGTATGAACCTTTCAATTTTTTTTCTCCCACATGCGAATTTCCTTCGTGGGTAAAAGTGGGAACCATTAATGTGGTTTCACCCTATCATATTCATTAAAATGTATATAGTTTGGAATAATGATTACTTGTTGATGAAGTCTAAGGCCTTTTCCATGTTACATTTCATGTTCTTAAATATTTTATTGGATACAAGATACTCATATTTTTTTAATAAAGGTGCCATCTTTCCATCCTCATAAATCCAATAATCATTTGGACCTTTAATTGTTTGATTTATAAGAAAACCATGCTAAATTGAATTAATTGATTTACAAAAATAGGCTATTATGTTGCTTCCAAAGTATGATTGCTCGTGAAATTGTACGATCATGAATGACAATGAGCCCCTAATAGGTAAGCTACTTATGTCACATGGTGAAAAGTAACATAATAGTCACTAATGTTATTTAATTGTATGATAGATTGGATGAAGAATTTGAATACGACATGTTAAATGCTCTATAATCAATGAGAGAAAAAATATGTATAAGATGATGAGTATTGAAATGTCTTGATTTAAAAAGTAGTCTCTAATAGAAGATTGGGCCACTAAGTCATGATCCTCTTGCACACAAGAAACCTTAGGAGAGAGACAAGTATAATTCATTAGGGGCTCATTTATATAAGAGAGGGTATGAATAGAAGGTAAAGCCTCATAAGTAGGATTTCCAATCTCTTGGGGAGATTCATAAAGAGACATGTCAATCACCATAATTTCCTTATGAGTGGGATGACTGTTGAGAGATGAAGAGGATGATTTAATTGAGACGAAGTCATCATCGCTACTAAATATAGCATTCACATTAAGAGATGGTATTTTAGATTCTTTGGTAGGCTTTGAAGGATTATATCCAAGTCCAAATGAAGTTTCATGTATGTAAGGAGCCTTAATCCCTTGATCATTTATGCCACAACCATTACCATTATATCCACTCTTAGCTAAAATGTGAAAAATCAAACCATAATGGGATGCCATATGAGAAAGAGATGGTGGGTCCTCGTAGGTCTCAATGTCATAATTATATGAATAAGAAGATGATTTTGAATAATTATTTGAATTAGAAGCAGCCACAAAATTGTTACTTAGCTATTTAGACAAAGTAGGTTGCTTTTTAGATTCATCCATGTCTTTCTCCTTTTTAGTCTTAGGCTCTCTTGGGGGGACTTGATATTCTCCTACAAAGGAAGTTGTAAAGTCTAAAGACCCCCAATCATCACCTAAGAGTACTTCCTTAGGTGAAGATAAAATAACAGGTCCCACCTTAATAGGCAAGGTTATAATACCTAAAGATTGTTTAGCAACATTGTCAAAGCCACAAATAGTAAGAGAATTAGGTTGAAGAAGAGAATGATCCACTTTAATGTTATGCAAAAAATTGATGCTACAAATATTAAGGCCAGATATATTATCCACTGAGGTTCTTCTTATAGAGTTACCATTGATGAGGAAAATAATCATAAGAGGATCATATTGGTGTTGAATCTCATGGGAAGGTAACTCATCTTGTGTGAACACAATTTGGGCTTTAGATTATTTCATAGGATCTATCCAAGAAGCCATATTATTAGGTGTCACTGTAGATGGGACATCTAAGTTCTTTAAAGCATCTTGTAACATTCCATGATGCATTGATGAATTTTGAATCAAATCCGAAAGAGATATATTGGTGGGAGTAGCTTTAAGTTGTTCAATAAGATCATGCTCCTTACCAAGGGTTTGTGATATATGAGGTGTTGGTGGAAGAATAGGTTGAGAAGTAGGAAGTGAAGAAGAAATAATCGGAGGGGGATTAGGCTTCCTATTGTTTCACATATTATATGTATGGACAATTGAATTGTAACTCTCTTGGGTTATCTATTTAGCATACTCATAAGGAGTCTTAGTGGGATAAACCCTTGCATAGTAATAGTTGGTTTTTTGGAGTGAAAAAGGAATCATTACTATAACAACCTTGAACAACTAAAAGAGGCTTGCTAAGTGGTTGAGAATTTTAGGGAGGACTAGTACCTTTAATTGTGAATAGGGTTTTATTGGGTGTTTCATAACCATTCACATGTATCGTATCGATTGAAGAGGGTTTGGGAACATGTGAGGAAGGTCTAGTAGAGCTGAAATCATAAGGTGGTTCATAAAGGGGATTATCAACCTTAAACACTTCTTCATGAATATGTTTTTCTTTTGATTGAATGAAAGGGACATTGTCATATAGGGGAGTATTAATGATATCAAACCCTTGTAACCTAAGATCAGTCTCTTGTTCCAAATTATCCTTACAAGGGGTGTACATTTTAGGAGAAGGATCAACATCATTCATATAATAAGGAGTATTGAAAGAAGTGTTGATGGTCTCTTCTTGCACAAATTTTTTATCATGTATAGGATCAATTTTGGGAGAGGGACTGCCATTAGTTATTAATGCTTCATCCCTAAAAGGAATGTTATTAAAAGAAGGTATAATGTGACTAAGAAAGGTAGCTATAATTGTTGAATATCCAGGCAATTGAGAGTTGGGGGGGGGTGAACAAGTTGACAATAAAATACCCTTTTAAACATTATTCATAAATCCAGAACAACTAGCAGAATTAATAAAATAGATAAACATGAAAACATTCGCACATAACAAATCAGACACAAGAAACACCAAAATTTACGTGAAAAAACCAAGAAGGAAAAAAACATAGAGAATGATAATTCCTAATATATAAACACTGGTTAAGGTGATTTTTACAAAGGATGGCTCACTGTTGGGATGTTCACAACCTAGAAAGGCTCACCGTCAGAGGGCTCACTATCCAAAAAGGCTCACTGCCAAAGAGAGAAAGATGCAAGAGTATCCACCACTAAAATACAATTTGCATATCTCGAACTGCTTCTAGTATCAATCCGCAACATAACTCAATACAAAAACATGATTCTTTCAATCTCGCATGTCTTCAAGACAAAATCCACACACAAACTCATCGAGATCAAACTCTTTTATATGTTATCTCTGAAAAACATAATCCACGATGTCAGCAAAGATAGAGATCTAAAATATGTCTCTACTAAACATTTCGATGGTGGGAAGGAATGAGAAGTAGAACTAATTACAATATTCCTCATCGACCATATCAACATGCTACAAATATCGCTAAATTCAGACCTAAAATATTATCCACACACTATACAACTGTCATTACACAAATTCAATGTCTGAACCAAAAACCTTGAATTTCAGACCAATCTAGACCTAAGAATAATATTAGCAACACATCTTTTGAGAAGCCAAGACATCCAAAAAATCCAAGAAACCTCCAAATGCTTGTTGGCAACAATGCAACAAACAGAGAGGGGGGATGAATCAGTTTCCTCAAAAAATTTACTTAACTCAAACACAAATTCAAATCTGATAATTAACAAAGAAAGCACAAATCAACACCACATCAATAACACACATAACACCAAGATTTTTGATGTGGAAAACCCGGTTAAGGGAGAAACCACGGTGGGACTAAAACCCACAATGTCAACATACTTTGTTAGAAGTATATAAATATTACAATGGGGAATGAACATGCATTCAAGCACACTGCCTAGAGCTCACTGCTCAAAACAACAAAGGGTTGCAACCCTAGGAAGGCTCACTGCCTTACAAAACATTTGGATTACATCTAGAAGATCATGAACTGATAAAGTAGCATCTCCTCATGCCTAGTTATAGTTCTAGTTAAGCACACAATCCGATCTGCTTTGCCAAATGTTTTCACACTTTTGAAGGATCAAAACACTATTCGCACACTTATTCGATCATACACAATTGAATACTCTCATAGATACCTCATAGATACATCTCTCACATGATTATTACATATATTTATACAAGTCATCAACCTATATTTCAAGGTTAGCTCAACACTCATTACAAATTACAAGAATATAACCACACACGCTACAATATAATGTGTAGACCAAAACAATGTCAGCTAAGACATAGTATGGACCTAAATCACCACCTTGGAAATGAAACACCTCCAAAAATTATGCCACATACATCTGCAACATGCTACAATCATCTGGTCGGCTAATAATGTTGCATAACACGAACATACTAGATAAATCATCAATAACGCTAATAAAGATCAATTTGGACCATCAACATGGATAGAAAATTATCTAGAAACATCTACAAGTATCAGGAATTACCACAACAACCACAACATCACCACTTACTAGAATCTTCATCATCATTATACTGAACCTCATGAACATCAACTATACTAACTGTCAAACTAAATAATTCACTCACAGAGCTCCAAATCATGAACCATTTGAATTGAAGACACATATGAACACCTTAAACACTTTTCCAAATCCGTAAACCAAGATATTGCAATGTGGAGCAATGCAGAGAAAAATCTAGAACAATAATCAACACTGAACAATGTAAAAACCAACCATAATACTGGATCTCATAACTCAATCAAATCTCCATGTAGACCACTAAAACTATAGTTGAATCAACTAGAGATACTTATCTCAAAACCCTTTAATCTGCAACAACTCATCTGCAACACACTATCCAAACCAACTCTTCTAATCTGATTGCAACATTGGAACACAAAGGAATATGTTGACATCAATGACAATGCATAAGTCTAGAAAACTTCTCAACACACTCCAACAATCTCCCCCTTTGATATTGATGGCAACATATGAATGTGAAAAATAATCAATGTAAAGAAATAATTCAACTACCAACAATCTCCCCCTGAGATCTAGCACATTATATGATAGTTTTTCACATGATTCTCTCCCCCTTTGACATCAATGCTAAAGGCATATATGCAAATCATGATTTTCTCCCCCTTTAAACTATCTCACAAATCTAAACATCTGAATCAAAACACTGACTACTCCCCCTGAGTAGCAGCCTCACTCATCAATCTGGATCACACGATGTCTCTATGAAATCCACTGGACTAATACAACTCAATGCATCTTAGTTCTCATTAGGAGGGGAAATCACCCCCAACTTCTCTATGAGATACTCAAAAGTATCTTTAAGCAAAGGCTTAGTGAAGATATCTGCAATTTGTTCAGTTGTAGATACATACTCCAATCTGACTTCCTTCTCATTCACCTTCTCTCTCAAGAAATGATTGATATATGCTTAGTCTTTTAATGCAACGCTAGATTCTTAGAAATGTAGATAGCACTTGAACTGTTGTAGTATATAGAAGTAGGCTCATTAAAAAAAACTCTGATATCCTTGAACATCTTCTTCATCCATATTACCTGAGTACAATTGTTAGCAGTGGCAATGCATTCATCTTCTGTAGTAGATAAAGAAATTGAATTCTTCTTCTTACTCATCCATGAAACCAATCTCTTTCCCAAGAAAAATACACCACCATTGGTACTTTTTCTATCATCCACATCACCTACCCAATCAACATAAGTAAAAGAACTCAAAGTAAAAGCATCCTCTTTAGGATACCACAAACCAAACTCAACTATCCCTTTAAAATATCTAAATATTCTTTTTACAACTACAACATGAGATTCCTTAGGATCAGCTTGAAATCAAGCAACAAGATAAACAACATTCATAATATCTGGTCTAGTCTAAGTCAAATATAACAATTCGCCAATCATAGATCTGTATCTTGTCTGATTTGCTTTCAGAGAATCATCATCCTTTTTCAACTTACATCTGGTCACTATAGGAGTACCAACTGCCTTTGAATCATCTAAACCAAAATTATTCAACAATTCCTTCACATACTTAGACTAAGATACAAAAATGCCTTTATCCAAGTGAGTAATTTGCAATCCCAAAAATAATTTCATCTCACCAATCATGGACATCTCAAACTCATTATGCATATTATCAACAAACTTCTTTCACAAACCATCATCTCCACCAAAAATAATATCATCAACAAAAACTTCAACAATCAAGATGTTATCATGATCAATTTTGAAATACAAATTACTATCAGCAGCACCTTTATTGAATTCAATCTTCATCAAATACTTATCCAATCTAGCATACCAAGCTCTTGGGGCTTGCTTGAGTCCATTCGATGCATTCTTCAATCTGCAAAACATATCTCTCTGATCTATCAACTAAAATCTATCTGGTTGGTCAATATAAACTTCCTCTTCCAACTCTCCATTAAGAAAGGATGACTTGGCATCCATCTAATAAACATTGAAATCTTTGTAAGAAGCATAAGAAAGAAATAATCTAACAAATTCTATTCTTGCCACTAAAACAAAATTCTCCTCAAAATCAATTCCTTCCATCTGAGAATAACCCTTACAAACAACTCTTTCTTTATTTCTAACAACTTCACCTTTTTCATCCAATTTATTCTGAAACACCCATTTAGTTCCAATTACATTTTTATCCTTAGGTCTAGGAACAAGAATCCATGTATTATTCTTTTCAATCTGGTTCAATTTTTCTTCCATTTCTTTAACCTAATTTTCATCTTTGCATGCTTCATTAACATCTTTAGGTTCAATCTTAGAAATCAAGCAATATTCTTCAATAATTCTTCTCCTAATCATCACAACTTTGTTCTAATCTCCAATGATCTAATTTTCTGAATGATTCAAGCTTACATTCCTGGGAGTCTTAGAATTTTCCTGATTTCTAGACTCTTGAGCTCTTTCTGCACTAGCACTAGTACCTTCTCCTTCACACTTAGGCTTTTCTAGAACAATCTAAACTAGGTTTTAGTTCTGCACTTTCTTTCCTTTATCAAAGCTAACAATCTGATCATCTGAATCATATCCAGAGCATTTGGACTAATACTCATTACCTTCATCAACTTTCACATTATCACTCTCAACTATCTTTCTCAATCTCTTATTATAACACTAGTAGGCTTTTCTCTTAGTAGAATAACCAAGAAAGATTCATGTTAGGGTTTAGGAAGATCTAGAGAAAATACAAATTAACAATTATATGCAGATAAAAACACAAAAGATGAAGAAAAATGCATAACACATAGATTTAACGTGGTTCACCCAAGATGGGATACATCCATAGAACACAACCATCCAATCTTTTCTTATTGTCCAGTAAATTAGTACAAAACCATTACAATGCCTTTTTCATTCCATTTGCTTATAACATGCAATTTTTAGGGCAACATACAAACTCAACTATTTTTTTCAATGTCAGTTTTTTCAATAAAAAAATGACAAAAACAAATTCTTGCGCCCCTGAACCCCTGCTCAAAGCCCAGATAATGAGTGTACAATACTTGCATGATCAGTTGCCACATATCAATAATCTCCCACTTGGATATTGATCCTAGGCTCCACACCAAACAATCTCCCACTTGGAGACTGATCCTAGATGACACTGTTGAACTTGCAGCTCCCACTTGATAAAACTCCTCGACATAACTGTTCGTTAATTCCATGATTTTTCAGTCAAAAAGGCCAAGAGAAACTGAGGAGGAAATCATCTTCTCCCTTGGGACTACCTTCGTGAACATATCTATAGGATTGTCACTTGTGTGAACCTTCTTGAGCCGTAACTAGCCATCCTCCAAAACAGACCATATCAAGTGGTACCTAATCCAAATGTGTTTTTTCCTCAAATGAAGAGAAGAATTATTTGCAAGATGAATGACACTCTGGCTATTAGTATACAATGGGCTATCCTCCTACATCTGGTCTAGTTCCTCTAGAAAACATTGTAACAAAATCATCTCCTTGCTAGCATTAGTAGCAGCTACATACTCAGCCTTAGTGGTTGAAAGCACAACAACCTTTTGTAGTCTAGAAATCCAACTAATTGCAACTCCTATAGTAAAAACATATCCTATAGTACTCCTCCTTGTATCAATATCACCTGCCAAATCTGAGTCAACATATCTTCATATAGAAACATTTAATCCTTTTAAACATAATGCCTTTCTAGAAGTACCCCTCAAATACCTGAGAATCCATTTGATAGCATTTCAATGTTCCATTCTTGGATTGCTCATGTACCTTCTCACAACTCCCACTACATGTGCAATATTTGGTCATGTGCATACCATCGCATACATTAGACTGCCAAAAATTGATCAATATGGGATGTTAGACATTTTATTTACCCCTTCATGTGTCTTTGGACACGTCTCCTTAGTCAATTTGAAATGTCTAGCCAAAGGTGTACCAATTGCTTTTGCATTTTGCATGTTAGATCTTTTCAACACCTTCTTTATATACTCACTTTGGGACAAAGTTAATGTTCTAATTTTTTGTCTCATGAAATCCTTATACCAAGGATTTTCTTAGTTGCACCCAAATCCTTCATATCAAATGACTTTTCTCATTTCTATTTAAGTTCATTTATATCCTACATGTTAGACCCAACAACAAGCATGTCATCAACATAAAGTAATAGGATAATATAACTACCATTATCCAATCTCTTAAAATAAATACAATTATCAGAATGACATATGTGGTAACCTTGTTGAGCCATGAAACTATCAAATTTTTATAACGTCATAAATTGTACACCCTTGCTAGGGTGGTACAATTCTATGCTTAGTTTAGCACCTGCCTTTGTGTGTTTGCATCTTGCATTTTAATTTCCCTTTAAGCATTTAATTAATTAATTTAGTTAAATCTAAAGTCATATATCATCATTGTGCAAATCATAAATTGGGCCCTTTACCCTAAGTGTGCCCCTTTTTATTTTATTCCTCCAATAAATCATTAAATCATAAAACCCTAATTATATCTTATTTTGACCTTTATGGCCTGATTTCGCATATCAAAACACCTTGAAATCAGATGTAAGTTTGGGATTCACTCTAATATCATCATATCTAATGACCTTGAAAATTTTTTGAAAAGTTGGTTGGACCGTGTCCAAGTGCAACACGGTCCCCAATATTTTTCCCAAAATTTTGGGAGCATAATTCTATGATATTATAATTCTTAACCCCAATAAATTGGTGGGAAATTCAAATCCTAGGTTGGCCTAAAGATGAAATTAAGATCTAGGGTTTCATACACAAGAGCTCTCTTTCTTCATTTGAAGGGATCTAATCAAAGGAAGAGTTTTTGGGCGAAGCCTTCTAGCAATCACAAGGAGCCTTCTCGTAGTGAAACGAAAGCTTATGTGGAGTGTTCAATAATATTCATCAAGCATTCATCAAGTATTCATCAAGTATTCATTATCAATTAGGAGCCTTGAATACATTGAAGAATAATAGGAGATCAAGTGGCTTATATCTCTCCCTTGGGGATTGGTATGGTTTCATGTTTTTTTTTGTGTCTTTGTATGAGCTTATTTACACTCATTTTCACATTTACATTCATGCTTTAGATCATTTATCACATTTGATTTGGAGAATTCTCATTTACATTTGCATTTACATACATTTAGGGTTTACTCTCCAAAGCGTATGGTAGCTCTAGTTACTTATCTTTCTCATTTTAGGGTCTTGCACACACATGAGATTCCTGTACATACTATTTTACTATACAAATCAACTATTTGTTGAGGTGGAAATCATCAAAACAAGGGTTTGACTAAGTCAAAACCCCATATAGCCACCCAAAATCCTCTTTTCAGTTGCAGATGCAGGTACAGGTACCCAAAAGTCTCTCAAGACCACTAAAAGGTAGAAGGACTATTTTAAAGCCTCAGATCTGTCTCAAAATCATCAGGGATAGGGGCATGGCACCCTAATGCCCCCACTTTCAGGTGATTTTCAGCAGGGTGGAAGCTTAGAACATCAGATTTGTAGGCCTTCAGTTGCAGCTTTCTATCAGACAAAACATGACTAGGGCGTGGCACCCCTGTCCAAGTCAGTTAGGTCATTTTTCAACATGAGGTACACATTCTAATTCCTCCCCACTTCTCTACTTACAGTATCTCAGTTTCAGTCCTACAAGTTTCTGCAATTTCAGTTCATATATGCTTCATTGTTCATATCCTAGTCTAGCTAATCAATCACACCAGGTATTTTTCACATATTCTCTTCATATACAACAAGAGGATAGAAACCCTAAGAGATAATCCTTGGCTCTATCTTTCTCACAAGAAGTAGCCAAAGTGAGCTATCTCCCTAGGCTCTTTCGTATTCCCAATGTGTTGGCAAAAAGGGGATTAGGTCTTAGTCACTCGGTCTTGCTTTTTCCCCTCCACATTTTTGGTGAACCCAACGTGAATCCAATCTTCTTTAATTATGATTTATGTTCTCAGATCTAAGTGTTTTTTCTATTTCAAATTCAAATTTACATTTACAAGTTTCAATTTCTTGTAATTTTTTTTTTAAATAGAGGTTAATTTTTGCTAAAACCCTAATATTTCAATTCAAAATTGAACTTGTGGACAACTTAATTTTGATCATTAATTTCAGATCTGACTTAGGAACACATTTTACTCATAAATTTCATTTTCTAAATCAGCATTTAGAGTTCTTTCATTGCTTAAAATTGAACAGTTCCTTGTATTTTGCATATGATATCATTTGAAAGAGGAAAATTGTTGTCATCATGCATTCATTTCATAGATGTGATAATGGGTTAACATCCTTTGCTTCAATTTTTCCCTCTTATAAAGAACCTCCTCCTATCTATTACAACATTTTAGTGCCTAAAAGAGTTGTTACCAACCCCTTCAAAACTCTCCCATGCTCTAAGGATGAAGATTTGAAGAGTGATCCTGATAATTCTCCTAAAATGTGCCCTTCCCATGTAGCTATCGTAGAGGAAGAGGATGATATCATAAACACTTTTCTTAGTATTATTTATCTTCTTTACATGATTTCTCTCTAAGTGAAAAGGTGTTGATGGACATTGACTTATATTCTCCTAAATTTGGTCTTACCAATAGGGGCATGTTAGTGCAACAAGAGGTTATGTGTACTTCTTTCAAAGATCTCCTTCCTAAGCATGAATCTTTGGAGAAAGATGTTCATCTCTCTCCTAAAGAATACTCCCCTCATGAGGATCATTTTGTGCAAGAAGATGGTATTGTCCCTACTTTTCCTAGTGATGACATTTCCTCTTTTGACTTCAAGAAAATTCCCACTAGAGATGATGCATTAATGAGAAATGCTTCTCCTTGCCTAAAGCTTGTCTTACCCATAAAGATGCCTTAGAAAAATATGATGAAATCATAACCAAATTCCTTAATTCTCTCTCCCCTAAAGATCCTATTGAAGACATTTTGAGGCAAGAGAATTATTTAAACATGTGTAGTGATTATCTCCCTCCTAAGGATGAAGAATTAATGAACAATGTTATTGCTTCTCCCAAAATTGGCAATAAAAATAAGGAAATATTTATGCAAGATACTTTTAATACTTTTCTCAAAGACCTCACTATTTTGGATGAACCATTAAAATAAGGTGTTGATTATTCTCTACCCTATAAGAGTAACCCCCTTGATAGCATCTCACCTCTCATCAATCTCAATTATTCTCCCTCTGAAGGTAAGGCATCTCCTTCTCCCCAACTAGGTTCTACTCATAAGGATACCTTAGTTCAAGAAGAGATTATTAACATCTATTTCAAAGGTCTCCCTCTCAAAGGTGAAACTTTAGAGAGTAATGTTGATCCTTCTCCTAGAGAGTCTATTCCCCAGGTAGATCCTTTGATGATAAAGGATGATATGACCTTTCATACTAATACTCTTTTTTCTAAAACATCAATGCCTACTCCTAGTCTACCTCCTAAAATTTATTTGATTCATGTTAACATTTTAGTGCAAGAAGAGACTATCAACAATTATTCCAATAATCTTGTCCATTCTTCTTCTAAAATTCATAAGGACACCTTTGATATTCCTAAATCATCTTCAATCAATTTGATACATGTGAATGAGACAGGTCTAATAAACCCATCTTCACAATGGAAGGTTCTTGTCCTTCTCAAAATTCCCAATGTAAGCCTATCTTAGTGGTTCAAGGTGGTTATGCTAATGATTCTTTCTGCACTCCTACGAATCCTACTATTACTATGAAAGGAGGCTATCCTACTGAGAGCCCTTATGAGTATGCTAAAAGATTCACTAAAGAGGGTTATCATGTGGTTGCTCATACCTACAACACAATAAATAATAGGAAACCTAATCCTCTTCCAATTACTCGAACTTCACTTCCTCCCTCTCAACCTACCCTTCCATAAGAACCTCGTATATCACAAACTCTTAGTAAGGAGCATGATCTCATCGAACAACTTAAAGCTACTCTTGCCAAGATTTCTATTTGGGATTTGGTTCAAACTTCACCTGCTTATCATGGGATATTACAAGATTCTTTGAAATATTTAGATGTCCCACCTAAAGTGACACCTAATAACATGGCTTCTTTGATTGATCCTACAAGAAAACCCAAAGCTCAAATTGCATTCACACAAGATGAGTTACCTTCTCATGAAATTCAATATCAATATGACCCTCTTATGATTGTGGTTATTATCAACAATAATTCTATAAGATGAACGCTTCTGGACAATGGATTTGGCCTTAATGTTTGTAGTGTGACTTATTGAAAAATATTAATGTGGATTGTTCTCTCGTCAAATCTTCTTCAATTTATATTCGAGGCTTTGATAATGTTGCTAAACAATCTTTAGGTATCATAACCTTTCCTGTTAAGGTAGGTCCTGTTACTTTATCTACACCTATTCATGTCATGATTGGTAATTTGACATATAACCTTCTATTAGGGAGACTGTGGATTCATAGCATGCAAATTGTCCCCTCAACTTTGCATAGGCAAGTCAAGTTCATTTATGACAATAAGACATACACCTTGTTAGTTGATACCAATCTTCAAGTTCCATTAAAAGTTGGATCTTCTTGTTCAAATAATTCACATTCTTCTCCCAATCCTCCTACTTCTTGAAATACATCTATTTCCTTTAATGATATTGTTCCTTTTAGTACTCTTGATTTTTATACGCAATCAGAATATCCTCCCAAAGATCTCTTTTCTCTTGAAAGAGTTCTTTCGTATGATGATTGGGGATCTCTATAATTTAACCCTACTTTTATAGGAGAGTATATAGTATCTTGGAAATAATCTAAGACTGAGAAGGAGAAATCTAAGGAGGAACCTAAGGAGAAACCCACTTTGTCTAAACAATTAAGTAACAACTTTGTGGCTGCTTCTAATTCAAATAATTCTTCAAATCCTTCCTGTAATTCATATAGAACTAAGACCTATGAGGCACAACCATCTCTTTCTGATTTGCCATCCCTTTATGGTCCTAGTTTTCACATTTTAGCTAAGAGTGGCTATAATGGTAATTGTTGTGGTGCAAATGAACAAGGAATCAAAATTCCTTTAGAACATAACACACATGAAGCTTCATTTGGACTTGGATATAATCCCTCTAAGCCCACCAAAGTGTCTAAAAGACCATCTCTCAATGTGAATTCTATATTTAGTAGTGATGATGACCTCACCTTAATTAAATCATCTTCTACTTCTTTCAACACTCATCCCCCTCATAAGGAAATCTTAGTGATGAACAAATCTCTTTATGAATCTCCTCAAGAGATTCTAATCCCACTTATGAGACTTTATCTTCTACTCATTCTAAAATCACTTCTTTTAGATATAAGGCTCGAATGAATTACACTTATCCCTCTCCTAATATTTCTTGTGAAAAGTATGACTCGGTGGCATATTCTTCTGCTATAAACTTATCTCTTTCTAAAGACTTTTTAACATTCATCATCTTATACATGTTTTTAATCTCACTTATAGTAGAGCATTTAACATGTCATATTCAAATACCTCATTCAATCTATCATGTCTTTAAATAATATTAATGGCTATTATGTTTCTCATCATTATGTGACATTGGTAGCTCACTTACTGGAGGCTCATTGTCATTCATGATGGTACAATTTCATGTGCCATCATACTTTTGGAAGCAACATAATAGGCTATTTCTATATCATCCCTACTCCCTATACATGGGGGGAAAGAATTATTTCAAACATCTCTCCTTCTTAAGATTAAAATTTTCCCTTTATAAATTAGTGTCTTCTATAAGGATTTCTTATTGATTGTAGAGCTATATTCATATTTGAATTCCTTCTCTCATATTGTAACAAGCATCCCTAATGGGGATCTTAAGTACATATCCTTAATTGGGACCTCCTCCTTGGTTTTGAAAGTCTTTGATCATTTATAAATTTCTTTTCTTCATTGAGTAGTATCTTTTATAATAAACTCTTCTATTTTGTGAACGTGCATGTTCCTGATGAGGATCTCTTGCCTTCTTTTTAGAAGAGTGTTTCTATAAATAATCTCTCTTTGATGTCATTTCAACCCTCTTTTCTCTCTCTCATGGATCATCAAAGTGTGTATTCATTCTTTCTATCTCTTCTTCCTTTTCTTCTCTTTGCATTTGTTTCCATTTAAATCTTTCATCTTGTGTTAGAGAAATCTCAAATCCTCACACTCTTTGTTGTGTTGGAATTGAGGTTTAGACCTATTTCTTACCAAATGATTCTCCATTAATTTTTGATCATGTATCAAATCTTCTTGTGAGTATTTGTCATCAATGTTCTTTCACAATTTGATGTGGTAAACATGATACCCTATTTCAACTCACTAAATTATCAAGCCGAAATAGGGGGCATATAGCTACCCTCAAATTTTCATCACTTTCCTTAGTAAGAATTTAGGTGATTTTGTGTTTTTATCTAACATGTGGTTTTGTAGGGTATGGTTCCTAACTATGTACTATAGATACCGCTGGGGGCTTCGTCCGACAACTTATGGATATATCCTTTTTCATGAATGTTTACTTTTCTTTACTTTATCTTGCATATGTACATATTTTCATATGACCACTAAAGTGGGGGCTAAATGTAACATCATAAATTGTACACCCTTGCTAGGGTGGTACAATTATATGCTTATTTTAGCACCCGCCTTTGTGTGTTTGCATCTTGCATTGTAATTTCCCTTTAAGCAATTAATTAATTAATTTAGCTAAATCTAAAGTCATATTTCATCACTCTCCACATCATAAAACTGGGCCCTTTACCCTAAGTGTGCGTATTTTTATTTTATTGCTCCAATAAATCATTAAATCATAAACCCTAATTATGTCTTATTTTGACCTTTAAGGCCTGATTTCGCATATCAAAACATTTCAAAATTAGCTGTAACTTTGGGATTCACTCTAATATCATCATATCTAACGACCTTGAAAATTTGGTGAAAATTTGGTCAGATCATGTCCAAGTGCCATTGATATTATATTGCTTAACCCTAACAAATTGGTGGGAAATTCAAATCCTAGGTCCGCCTAAAGACGAAATTAAGATCTCTAGGATTTAATACATAAGAGCTCTCTTTCTTCATTTGAAGGGATCTAATTTAAGGAAGATTTTTTGGAAGAAGCCTTCTACATAATGAAACAAAAGCTTATATGGAGTCTTCAACAATATTCATCAAGCATTAATCAAGTATTCATCATGTATTTATCATCAATTAGGAGCCTTGAAGACATTGAAGAATAATAGGAGATCAAGTGGCTTATATCTCTCCCTTGGGGATTGGTATGGTTTCATGTTTTTTTTTGTGTCTTTGTATGAGCTTATTTACACTCATTTTCACATTTACATTCATGCTTTAGATCATTTATCACATTTGATTTGGATAATTCTCATTTACATTTGCATTTACATACATTTAGGGTTTACTCTCCAAAGCGTATGGTAGCTCTAGTTACTTATCTTTCTCATTTTAGGGTCTTGCACACACACGAGATTCCTGCACATACTATTTTACTATACAAACTGGGTATTTGTTAAGGTGGAAATCACCAAAATAGGGGTTTGACTAAGTCAAACTCTGTATAGCCACCCAAAACCATATTTTTAATTGCAGGTGTAGGTACAGGTACTCGAAAGTCTCTCAAGACAACTGAAAGGCACAAGGACTATTCTAAAGCCTCAGATCTATCCCAAAATCACCAGGGAAAGGGGTGTGGTTCCCTAGTCCTACCGAGGACAAGGGTGTGGCACCCTGGTCTGCCCACTTTTAGGTGATTTTCAGCAAGGTCGAAGCTCAGAACATCAAAACAAAATAGGACCAGGGAGTGGCACACCTGTCCAGGTCAATTTGGCACATTTTTCAACACAAAGTACACATTCAAATTCATCTCTCTTCTCTTCTTTCAGTATCTCAGTTTCAGTCCTGCAAGTTTCTACAATTTCAGTTCATATATGCTTCATTGTTCATCTCCTAGTCTAGTTAATCAATCAAACCCTATTTTTAAGATCTTCTGTTCATATACAACAAGAGGAACAAAAACCCTAATAGATAATCCTTGGCTCTCTCTTTCTCATAATAAGTAGCCAAAGTGAGCTATCACCCTAGGCTCTTTCATATTCCCAATGTGTTGGCAAAAGTGGGATTAGGTCCTAGTCACCCCGTCTAGCTTTTTCCCCTCCACAATTTTAAATACCATTGTCGGGGTGCTTGCTTTAGGCCATACAAACTCTTCTTCAACCTACACACTAAGTCCTCCTTACCTTTGACCTCATATCCTTGTGTTTGTTGCATGTAGATTTCTTCCTCCTAATCCCCATGGAGAAAAGTTGTTTTAACGTCTAGTTGTTCAAGATGCAAGTCTTCTACAGCCACAAGACTTAGAACAGTTCTAATTAAAGTCATTTTTACAACTGGAGAAAATATTTCATTAAAATATATACCCTTTTTATATGCAAAACCTTTAACCACGAGTATGGCCTTATATCTTTTATGTCCTCCATCCTCCTTCTTCATCCTATAAACCCATTTATTTGGCAAGGCTCCTTTTCTGGCAAGTAATGGGACTAAGTCCCAAGTCTGATTCTTCATCAAGGAATCTATTTCCTCTTTCATGCCTAGCTCTCACTATTGTTTGGCATCCATCTGCATTGCTTCTTCATATCCTTATGTTTCACTAGAATCAATTAATAATATAGAATACAAAGAAGGAGAAAATATTTCTAAAGGCCTACTTAACCTTGTAGAATGTCTAACACTTGCAGGAGTTTGTGTGATATTTTTTTGTTACTGAGCATCAGGTACCAATGGCATTTTATATTGAGAAATCTCATCCAGCACCACATATTCCTTTTTGACTTGTTCATGCTTCTTTTCCTACATTTGTTCTTTATACATGACCTTATCATTGAATATTGTATGTGGGAAAAGCGGGTCGATACAACTCAATATGTGGAAAACAGAGCTCAAAGAGGCTTTGCTCACACACCCATAGGAATTCTTGGTGCAAGCTATGGAGTCATGAAGTATGGCTCAGCTTCCCAAGGTTGGTTCCATGGTTCTCTATCTCACAAGGTCCCTCAAACCAATGTCTTTGCTCTTAGATCGCTGAGCAAAGTGGTTTAGGGATGACAAATGCAAGAACGAGGAATGCTCTGGTTGATTTTAAGTTGAAATGCATCCTAAGTTATACATGATCCTATAAATGCAATAAACTAGTTTATAAGATGACAAGATTAGTAACAAGACTATCCTGGCATGATATACTAGTCTATGATTAAGCTGAATGATAAAGAAAATACTCTAAACATGCATATTTAGATTAATTCCTATTTAAAAGAGAGGCTAAATGATGAGCATAAATGAGATATTAAAACTTGCATGGATTTGAGTATAAGTGTGATGTTAAAGACTTGGATGATTAAAATGGAGGATGGAGAGCTCTATTTATAGCAAAAATAGGGCAATGAATGGCCAGGATTGAAAGAGGTAATCAAGGATTGAGTTTGAAAGTTGGGAATCCATGTTTGCAATTGTCACCAATGAAATGGTGACAAATGTCAACATAAGACTGGGTTGAGAAGAGAGGTAGGAAGCATTAAATGCTTGAGAAGACCTCATGGTTATCTTAGGGGGTAAGGGTTATGGTTAAGTTAGGATTACCCATTGGATAAAGGTTTTACCCAAAGGATAAACTCTTGCGCAAAAGATTAAGGATAACCATGCTCAAATAAATAAATGCTTGATGAGACCCTTGGGTTACATGGAAGTTGAGTTTAGGGAAATTCTTTAATCATGCTAAAGGGTTGAGTTAACCATTAATGGTTTGGGAGACTTTCAAAGTTAAGTGGTTGAAGCCTTTAAGGGTTTTCAAAGACTTTGAGGGTTTGAGAAGTGACTTCCCTTTGTTTAGGGATGTGACAAAGCTTAGGAAATGGGTTAGGTTAATTTAGAAGTGATTACAAGAGTCTAGAAGGGGTTAGGAATAGGGTTTAGGAAGCAAGTGGGAGGTGTAGGATTTTGCAAGTGGGTGAAGGGATAATAGGATTTAATTGAATAAAATGAATTTAATTCAATTTGGTTGCAATTTGGGGAAATCAAATAAATTAGATTTATTCAATTTAGGGTAAACTATTAATTAAATTTGAATTTAATTAAAAGTGGATAGAAGGGATTTAATTGAATAAAATGATTTATTCATTAAATGTCAAAAGAGGCCTAGTGAATTTAATTTAAATAAATTGACTAATTTACTTAATTTAAATAGAGGAATGTGGGTGATTCAATTAAATTGGATTTAATTAAATAGAGAAATGAACATAAAATATTCATTTAGGAATATGGTCATTTTTATACGTCTACAAATATAACATCTCTACTTCTAATTATTTTTTTATTTTCAAAATCTCATAACTGGTAACCAAAGTCATCCATTCCATATCCAATGAAGGTACATTTTTTAGATTTAGCATCTAGCTTGATTTTGTTTTCTTTACCAACATGGACAAAAGCTTCACAACCAAAGGTTTTTAGAAAAGAATAGTTTACCTTTTTACTAGTCTGTGCCTCCTTTAGAATTCCATCATCCAAAGGATTTGAAGGTCCTCTATTTATCAAATAAACAAAAATATGTACAACATCTGCCCAAAATTATAGGGGCAGTCCAACATACAATCTCATGCTCCTTGCACACTCCATGATGATCCGATTCATTCTCCTAGACACATCATTTTCTTGTGGGGTTCCTGGAACTATTTTCTGCCTTTGGATTCCATTGAAAGAATAGTAATCTTCAAATTATTTGTTGCAATACTTGCCTTCATTATTAGATCTAAGACACTTGAACTTTTTTCCTATCTCATTCTCAACCAAGGCTTTCAATTTCTTAAAAGTTTCAAAAACATTTGATTTCTATTCTAGTAAATATACCCATGTTTTCTTGGTTGCATCATCTATAAAAATAACATAATAACAAGAGCCACCAAGTGATGATACTTGAGTCGATACCCATACATATGAATGCACGAGCTCTACTTCTTACTCTTCTTCTCTTTCCCAACCTTGAGAAAAATGACTTTCCTATTACCATAAACACAATTTTCACAAAATTCTAAATCAATCTTCTTCAATCCTAGCAACAAATTTTTAGAGTGAAGGACTTTCATTCCTTTCTAACTTATGTGCCGAAGTCTATGGTGTCACAATTTTGAATTTGTCCTTCCAACATCTATTGTAGTTATCCCTATAGAAATTTTTTTGTAGTAGCTAAGGTAGAATAAGTATTACCAGTACACACATACAATGTGCCTACCTTTGCACCTTTATCTACTACTAATTCACCTTTAGTGACCTTTCAGACATTGTCTGTAAAGGTAACTATGTAGCCTTCACTCTCCAGTTGTCCTACATAAATTAAATTTCTTCTTAAATTAGGAACATGACTTACCTCCTACAACAACCAGTCATTTCCATTCTGCAACTTGATCTTTATCTTGCCTTTTCCAACAATTTGGCAGAGCTCATAATCACCCAAATATACCTGTCCAAAATCACCTTGAACATAATCTAGAAAATATTTTTTATGGCATGTGGCATGAAATGAAGCCCCTGATTCAATTACCCAAGAATCATTAACATTTTCTAAACACATAATCAATGCATCTTGTAAATAATTACTTGCAACATTATCTTCCTTACTATCATCTTCATTTCCATTTCCTCATTTTTTTTTATGAGACCAACGATCTTTCTTTAAATGTATTGGCTTTATGCAGTACTAACAATCCTTTCTTCCTTTGGATTGAGAGCATCCTTTCTTTGACTTCCCTCATGACTTCTCATGCCCAAGGCCTTTTCCTCTTTCCTTTGATCTTCCCTTGTTCTCTATATTCAAAATAGTGCCTAATGATGTTGAAGTCTCACCTATGATTTTTTGTCATATTTCCTTGCTTAGGATAACACCAACAACATCATCAACTTTCAAAGTTTTTGTACTAGAGACTAAGTTACTTACAACCATAACCAAGCTATTCTAGCTTTTTGGCAAAGAATATAATTAAGAGATCCCTAACCTCTTCATCAAAGTTAACTTTTAAAAAAGACAATTGGCTGGTAACTATATTAAATTCGATTAAATGATCTGCTACAGATCCTCCCTCACTCATTTTCATATTAAAAAAGAACTTCATAAGAAATACCTTATCTGAAGTTGAGAGTTTCTCATACAGTTTAGCTAGTTCCAACATCAAATATATAGCCATTGTTTTTTTTGATATATTGAATGCTACAAACAGTGCAAGGCACAACTGAATGGTTCCCAGTGTCTTTCTATCCAGAATATCCAAATTTTCATTTGACATCGCAGTTAGTTTCTTTGTCTTTCCTTCTAATGGCCACCACAGATCCTTTTTATACAGGTAATCCTCCATCTACATTTTCTATAAATGATAATTTTGATCGTTGAACTTCTCGACCTTGAATTTGGTTTCTTCCATTGCTCCCACTCAAATATGAAAGTCCCTGCCAATTTACAAAAATACACAACTTTGATACCAATTGTTAGGGTTTAGGCAAATCCGAAGTAAATACAAATTAACAATCATATGCAAATACAAACACAAAAGATGAATAAAATGCATAACATAGATAAGACGAAGATGTAATGTGGTACACCCAAGATGGGCTACATCTACAGAACACAGTCATCCAATCTTTTCTTATTATCCAGTAAATCAGTAGGACACCATTACAATGCCATTTTCATTCCAGCCACATATAACATGCAATTTTGGGAGCAACATACAAATTTGGCTATTTTAGTGTTTTTTCAATGTCGATTTTTTTCAACAAAAAATCGCAAAAAAAATTCCTACACCCCCAAACCGCCGCTTGGGGCCTAGATAACGAGTGTACAATACTTGTATGATCAGTTGCCAGATATCAACAATCTCCCACTTGGAGACTATTCAATCTCCACACCAAACAATCTCCTACTTAGAGACTGATCTTGGATGACACTATTGAACTTGCAGCTCCTATTGGATAAAACTCCTGGACATAGTTGTTCCTTAATTCCATGATTTTCAGTCAAGAAGAGTTGTTCCTTCTCTTAAGGGTTGTTTCCCCTGAACCCCTGCTCAGGGCCCGAATAACGAGTGTACACTACTTGCATGATCAGTTGCCACATATCAACAATTCCTTTATCACATCTAGCATCAAACTTCCCTAAATATCCGTCTCCTCTAATATAGCATTTACTATAAAAAATCATTAAATACCTAACTGCAGGAACATGACCAAACCACAAATCATAAGGAGTCTTACTGGTATCACCTTAAATATGCACTCAATTGAAAGTGTATATAATAGTACTCACAACTTATTTTTAATAGATATGTGGAACATTCTTTCAATCATCATGGTTCTATCAACTTCTTGAATTATTCTATTCTTCCTCTCCACAACACCAATCTGTTTAGGGGTTTTAAGAAGAAATAACTATCTCTTTACTCCATGCTCTTCATAAAATGCATTGAACTCACTGGAAGTAAATTTACCACCTCTATCAAATCTTAGACACTTCAGCTTCAATCCAATCTCAGTCTCAACCATTTTGGAAATCTTGAACTTCTCCAATGCTTCAGACTTCTCCCTTAAGAAAGTAGCCCACATCATCCTTTAATAGTCATCAATCAGCAACATGAAATACCTATATCCCTGCAAGCTTCTCACTCTAGAAGGACCACACAAATCAGTATGCACAAGATCCAATATTTCATTAGAACTATATTGTTTTCTTTTAAAAGTAACTCTTGTCTACTTTCCTAATTGACATTCCTTACCCGATTAGTAGGCTTTACCAACTTAGGAAGATCTCTCACTACTTGAGTAGAACTTATCTTAACCATGCAATCAAAATTTACATGACACATCCTTCTATGTCATAACTAATTTCATCGATCTGAGCAATCAAACAACTTTTACCACCAGCATTCAAGTGTATGATATTACTTTTAGTCTTTATACCTAATGCAATCTCAATTCTGGAGATACTCAAGATCTTACATCTATCATTCTTGAATTGCAAGTCATGTACCTTATCAACCATTTGTCCAAAACTCAAAATATTATGCTTTAGACATTCTACATATAAGACATCATCATGGTTGTGCTTACCATCAAAAGAAATTGAACCACTACCATGGATTATACCAGCTTTGTCATCACCAAATCTTACTACACCACTATCATACTTTTCCATACTCACAAACTTACTCTTATCACCCGTCATATGATGAGAGTAGCCACTATCAATAACCCATTCATCTTTCTCTTCAACTTTAGTAGCCAAATATTTCTCCTCATTAATGCAAATAGTAGAATCAGTAGGCATTGGATCATCTTTCTTGATAGAAATAAACATCCATTAATCTCCTGAATTTCTCTTATCAAATTGATCATCTATCACACCTTGATCAACAACATAATAATATCTCTTTTGATATTTAAGATCATATGGTTTGGACTAAGAAACTCTTTTTGGACACCTTGAGGCAAAATGTCCTATCTCATTACATGTAAAACATTTAAGAGGTAACTTCCCTTCATACTCATCGGCTCCTTTAGGCAATCTTCTGGCAATCAGGGCTTCAAGATCCTCAAGCTCTCTTTCTTCTTCTTCAAATTTTCTCATCTCCTTCTCATATCTGGACACCCTTGTAGAAATTTCTCCCATGTCATATTTCTGCTTTCCAAAAATAGTAGCTTTAAATGTAGATTCCGACTTAGGAAGAATTTCACCAACTTTTCTCAATTCAAAGGTAGCAAGCTTTCCAGTCAGTATGTCTCTAGTCACATTTGTCATGGTATGGATCTACTCCATAGCAGCATCCTTGTGCTTGTAAGAAGGAGGCAAGGATCTTATCACTTTAGCTACAATCTTTGATTCTTCCAATACTCCACTAGCACATCTAATGTTCAACACAAGCTCATTCACTTTTTGCATAAAAGAAGTAATGTTCTCATCTTCACTCATTTTCAACAATTCATACTTTCCATTCAATCTCTGCAACTTGGCAATCTTCACATGACTGTCACCTTCTTTCAAAGTCTCCAACTTTTGCTAGATCTCATGAGCAGTGTGCAAATCCATCACATTAGTCATCTCAAAATTGGTCAAGGCACTCAACAATGCTTCCTTAGCTCTAATATTGAATTCAACTTCCTTTATCTCATCCGGAGTTGTAGGACCATTTGGAGGAACATTATACACATTCTTAGTAATCTTCCAATAATATTCACCAATGCATCTCAAATGACATTCCATCCGGTTTTTCAAAGAGTGTAATTCATTCCATCAAATCTCGGACTATCCTAGTTGTGAGCATAGGTTGTCATCCTAGATCACCTCAAGTGGTCAAGCTTCTTTTGAAGGATCTAGCTCTAATACCAATTGTTGGCAACAATGCAACAAACTGAGAGTGGGGGGTGAATAAGTTATCTTAAAACTCTACTTAACTCAAACACAAATTTAGATATGATAATTAACAATGAAAGCACAAATAAACACCACATCAATAACACACATAACACCAATATCATTGACATGGAAAACCTAGTTAAGGGAAAAACCATGGTGGGACTAAAACCCACAATATCAATATACTCTATTAAAAATATAGAAATAGTACAATGGAGAATGCACATGCATTCAGGCACACTGCCTAGAGCTCCTTGCTGAAAATAAAAAAGGGCTACAACCCTGGGAAGGCTCACTACCTTAGAAAACATTTGAATTACATCTGAATGATCATGAAATGATAAAGTAGCATCTCCTCATGCCTAGTTATAGTTCTGGTTAAGCACACAATCTAATTTGCTCTGCCACACTTTTTCACAATTCTGAAGGATCAAAACAATATAACATGCAAACCAAAACAATATCGGCTAAGACATAGTATGGACCTAAATCACCACGTCGAACTCAAAACAACTCCAATAATTATGCCATGAACATTTGCAACATGCTACAATCATCTGGTCAGCTAAGAATGCCAGCTAACATAAACAAAATGGATAAATCATCAATAACGTGCACAACGATCAATGCAAACCATCAACGCAGATAGAAAATGATCTAGAAACATCCACAAGTATCATGAATTACCACAACAACTGCAACATCACCACTTACTATAATCTCCATCATCATTATACCAAACCTCAAGAACATCAACTATACTGACTGTCAAATTGAAAGATTCACTTGTAGATCTTTGAATCATGAACCATCTAAATTGAGGACATGTATGAGCATCCTAGACACTCTGCCAAATCCACAAACCAAGTTATTGCAACACGGAGAAAAATCTAGAACATTGATCAACACTGAACAATTGAAAAACCAACCACAATACTGGATCTCATAAATTGATCAAATCTCCATGAAGACCACTAAAACTATAACTGAATCAACCAAAGATACTTATCTCAAAACCCTTTAATCTGTAACAACTTATCTTCAACACAATGGCCAAACCAACTCATCTAATCTGACTGCAACACTGGAACATAGAGGAGTATGTTGACATCAATGACAACACATTATTCCAACAAACTTCTTAGCACAATCCAACAACGATCAATACCATCTCATACATACACAACTTCTTGATATACCACATCCGAACCTAATCCGGACCACAAGATTGACATCAATGACAACATATGACATAATGGTACAAATCTCCCCCTTTGTCATTGACGGCAACATCCATCAAGATAGTAAACATAAACATTACACTCTCTCCCCCTTTGACAATAATGAAAAAGGTGGGCAAAATTCCCCCTGAGAAACTCACTCGGGCTCCCCCTAAGAGGAAGAACTCAAGCATCAGTCCAGAAAAGACTATGCAAGCTTCTCACTAGACCAATGCATATTAGTTCAATAATAAAAGGGGTAATACCCTTAACTTCTGTTGAAGATACTCAGAATATCTTTGCACAATGCCTTAATGAAAAAATATTCAATCTTCTCTTTTGTAAGTACATACTCAAGTCCGACTTTATTGTTCAACA
Organism: Cryptomeria japonica; assembly: GCF_030272615.1. NCBI lineage: Eukaryota > Viridiplantae > Streptophyta > Pinopsida > Cupressales > Cupressaceae > Cryptomeria > Cryptomeria japonica. The sequence continues at coordinate 118,663,991 of NC_081405.1, forward strand.
CTTTTTCCCTCAAAAAATGATACCTGATAGATATATGCTTTGTTCTTGAATGTTGTAGTGGATTCTTTGAAATATTTATTGTACTAGTATTATCACACATGATTGAGATTGGATCATCAAAATTTACACCAATGTCCATCAAAGTTTGCTTCATCCATAAGATTTGTGTGCAACATTAAGATGTTGCAATGTATTCTACTTCTGCAGTAGATAGAGACACATAGTCTTTCTTCTTACTCAACCAAGCAACCAACTACGAGCCAAGAAAGAATGCTTCTCCACTTGTACTTTTTCTGTCATCAACACTTTTGGCCCTTGTTTGCATCTATGTAAGTTGTCAAGGTAATATTTGAGCTCTTGGGATACCACTTGAACCAAAATATTCTATGCCTTTAAGATATTTGAAAATCCTCTTCATTGCCACAACATGTGATTCTTTTGGTTATTGTTGACATTTGGCTACCAAACATACTCCATACATGATATCTGGTCTGATAGCAGTCAAATATAATAGTCCTATAATAATTGATCTGTACTGACTTGTATTTTCCTTAGGAGATTTATCATCCTTGGTTAACTTACATCCTATGGTCATAGGTGTACACACCAGTTTGGAATTCTCTAGCCCAAATTTGTTTAACAACTCTTTGATGTACTTAGACTGAGAAATGAAAATCCCTTTATCTTTCTTATTAACTTGTAGACCAAGAAATAAATTCAACTCACCAATCATGGACATCTCAATTTTTTTTGCATCTCATTAGAAAATCTTTTGCACATATCTTCATTTCCTCCAAATATTATGTCATCGACATATACCACAACAATTAGGATTTTACCTGAATCAGTTTTGAAATATAAATTATTGTCAGCTAAACCCTTCTAAACTCCTTGATCAGTTAGGTACTTGTCTAATCTTGTACCAAGCTCTAGGGGCTTGTTTCAGTCCATGCAAATCCTTTCTCAATTTTTAAACAATGTTTGGATCATCTCTCAACCTAAAAGCTTACGGTTTTTCAATATAAACTTCTTCTTGTAATGTTGAAAAAATTAGGGTTTCCACCCAAGAGAGATGAAAACCCTAATTTTTCACTTAGGGACCATTACATTAAAAAGATGAAATGGAATCCATTAGATTCAGTCACAAATCAGTCTAGGATTGAATACTGAATGGATTTGGGATAGTTTTGTGATAATTTTATTCCTCTCTTGTAAATTGAAGTGCTGAAATTAGGTAAAGTGTTAAAAATGAAGGTAAAATTGAGAAAACAATTAGCTATAGACGCGAGATTTTTGCATGCACCTAGATCTGAACAGTATATGAATATTCAGATCTGATCCTCAAAAAATCTTCCAAAATGTCGGGACCATTGTGGTGAGCACCTTGGTTCTCCCACTTTTCGCACATCGAAAAGGGTTGATTCGTCTCTGCAAATAATTCTTATTCCGAAGATCACAACTTTGTACCTATTTCCTACACACATAAAGAAGGGGAAATAGGTTGGGAATATGGAATTACCTTAGGTCAAACCTTAGTTTTGGAATTAACCATGAAATTAAAATAAAAATAATCAAAATGGTTGTAATGAAATATTCTCCTTTTAAGGGAGATGTTGAATTATGACTGAAAATTGAATGATGATACCTCCTTGTCAAGTTTTGCTTGCATCCACATAGAATTAGGGTTTATTAATTCTTTAAAAAAATAGGATGAATAATGTCCTCTTCAATGCTTGAATCTTGACTCTATTGCTACTCCTAAGCTTGAGGGAAAACAGATTAATGCTCAATTGCTCTTGAAAGCTCGATTGCTTGATGTCATGTGTGAAAGTGTTTTCATTTGGATCCTCAAATGAGAGGGGAAAACCTCTTTTCATACTTGCCTATTAGGAAAATTGATTAATTTTGCAACATGGGCCAACACGAAAAGGGGGATCCCGCTCAAATTTGAAATGCCAAAATGGGTTTGAGGGGGCCCAAAAATGAGGGGGACCATGGTGCCACACCACGGTCCTGGTGAGGACCAGGGCACCATTTCCTAGTCCTGCCCTATTTTTAGGTCAAGATCAAGTGAAAAATGGGTGTAAATTATAGAAAGGGGTGCAATATGGAAGGGGCATGAACATAATCAGGTCCCAATAGGCCACGAGGTGCAAACACTAAGACGAGGACCCAAATGCGGTCAAAATTGCAAAGGGGTGCATTTTTTGGATGCTACATTTAGCCCCCACTTTAGCATGAGTATGAATTCAATCATACTCTTAGTAAAGTACAAAGGGTTAACATTGAAAAACCTTCACCAAGTCATCGAGGAGGAAAGATACGCCAATCCCCCAATGGACTTTAGGATATCACAACTTCAATAATAAAATAAAAAGGACATCATGAAAAGAAGAAAGAAAGAACCATGACCATAAACTAGTAAGGTTCTCTTACTATGAGTCAAGAAAAGAAAATTACCAAAATTACAAAGAAAAATAATAAGTTCACTAAGTAACTTAAGTATCAAGATATGCAAGAGAGAGAATCATTGAACATAGTGTATGCCCCCACATTAAAGTGATTGCATACGCCTTATCGGGATTAATTTATTAAGGTAGGATACACCCAAAAAGACAAGTATGTTATTACAATATTAAGCCCCCAAGAGAAGACAAATAAAAGGATAATGATCACAAAACACAAAGCACGAGGTGGTTTCACCTAACTCTGGAGTCAATATAGTTTTTATGATAACCAATGTATATCATATGTGTGTGTATATATATATATATATATATTTATAGAATTTTCCTCATCCTCTAAAGAAAGGGAACCACCATGGAAGAAGGGAATGTGTGTCTTTTGAGTCAACATGGGAGAGACTAAAAGAGATCTCAACACTTTGCATCGTCTTCAAGTAGACAACACTAGGGACAACAAATAAAAGAATGTAGAAAGAAATAGAAGAAGGCCACAAACAAGCAAGAGAGGAGAGAGAGAGAATCTAAGGTGCTAATGAAGCTAATCAAGCTCGTCACCACCCCTGATCTTACTCATCATTATTTCAAAGAAGGTAGACAACGCACAAGAGGAGAAACATAGACCACAGTAGATGGAGCTATCAAAAGTTCCAAACAAGGACCATACTCTAATCATGAGTCTCTTTGTTTGGTACTTAGAACTAGGATTAATTATTTTTAAAATTGTTGAGATAAATCATTGTCAACATCAACATATTCATATTCATTATCTGAAATATTAGGGTATGTGCAGGATCATGGTGTGCCAAAATAGGCCCTTAAGTGGCAATGAAATTTCAGAAAATCAAAGTTATGCAACTTGACATAAAAAATTGAATAAGTTGTGAACATTATTTTTAAAATATGTAATAAGAGAATATATCGAAAATTGAATGTAGTTTCTAAGCTAGTAGTTGTTTTTTGGAAAAAAAAAATCCTATTTGATGAAAATTTCAAATTTCAATGCAGTGGTACAAAAAATTTCAGGAAAAAAATAAGAAGTAGACGTATGTCTGACCACCCTAATCACAATCAAATATTAATATTTTTTTATAATATTTATAGTATAAGTATTAGACTCATGTTCGGATGTGACACATATTTTTTTTTAATTTTTTATAAATTAAATAATTATTTATGAATTTTTTACTACAGATTTTCTAAAATTCAGAAACTCCTACGTCTGACCACCTTAACTTGGTCAAAACCTTATGAAATTTAATTTTTTTTAATTTTTCCCTATAGTAAATGAAGCATAGGATGTGACGCATGTTTTGGTTTCAAAAAATGTTATACTATTTGAAAGTTATGAGTGTTTTTCAATCAGTATATCAATCAAGACTATTGTCAGAATTCAATTAAAAAATAAATAATAATAATTTATTAAAGTTGAAAAAAGACAAGCCCTATATTGTTGGAAAGCTGGGAACGTCCTTAAAAAACCATTTTCATTTTATCAATTTTGGTTACAAAAAATGTCATTAGCCACCAGTGGAAAGTCTGCAAAATCAAGGAATACTGAAAAACATATTTTTTCAGTTGACTTTCCAGGCTTGTCACTTCCAAGCCAAATACCAAAGCATTCCCGAGCCAAAATTTGAAATATGAAAATTTGACTACAAAAATCGGATATCCAATAAAATCAGATATCCGATATCCAATTAAATCGGATATCAGATTTTATTAGTCATATTTTAGAGAGAGAGAGAAGGAGAGGGAGAGAGAGAGAGAGAGAGAGAGAGAGAGAGAGAGAGAGAGAGAGAGAGAGAAGGAGAGGGAGAGAGAGAGAGAGAGAGAGGGAGAAAGAGAGAGAGAGAGAGAGAGGGAGGGAGGGAGGGAGGGAGAGAGAGAGAGAGAGAGAGAGAGAGAGGAGAGTGAGAAAGAGAGAAAGAGAGAGAGAGAGAGAGAGAGAGAGAGAGAGAGAGAGAGAGAGAGAGAGAGAGAGAGAGAATATGACCCCTAACGACACAATTTGGTGTCTGAAGGGCTCCTATGGTGTCATTAGGGGTCATATGGTGTCTTGGGACACCATAGGAACCCTTAAGACACCAAATCATGTCATTAGGGGTCATATGGTGTCCTAAGGGGTCATGTGGTGTCCCATGAACCCTTATGACCTCTTAGGACACCATATGACCCCTAATGACACCATATTGGGTTGGTTTGGGTCATATTATGTCCTAAGGGGTCATATTGTGGCCTATGACCCCTTAGGACACCATATGGCCCCTAACGACATGATTTGGCATCTTAAGGGGTCCTATGGTGTTGTTAGGGGTCATATGGTGTCCATAACGGTATCATAATGGGTCATATAGTGTCCCAAGACACCATATGACCCCTATGGACAACATAGGACCCCTTAAGACACTAAATCATGTCATTAGGGGTCATATGGTGTGCCAATATTGTGTCCTACAACCCCGTAAGACACAATATGACCCCTAACAACATGATTTGGTGTCTTAAGGGGTCCTATGGTGTCGTTAGGGGTCATATGGTGTCTTGGGACACCATAGGACCCCTTAAGACACCAAACCATGTCGTTAGGGGTCATATTGTGTCCTACAACCCCGTAAGACACAATATGACCCCTAACGACATGATTTGTTGTCTTAAGGGCTCCTATGGTGTTGTTAGGGGTCATATGATGTCCATAGGGGTCATAAGGTGTCTTGTGACACCATAGGACCCCTTAAGACACAAAATCATGTCGTTAGGGGTCATATTGTGTCCTAAGGGGTCGTAGGACACAATATGATCCCTAACAAAATCATTTGGTGTCTTAAGGTGTCCTATGGTGTCGTTAGGGGTCATATGGTGTCCATAGGGGTCATATGGTGTATTGGGACACCATAGGACCCCTTAGGACATAATATGACCCCTTAAGACACAATATGACCCAAAGTGACCCAATATGGTGTCATTAGGGGTCATATGGTGTCATAAGAGGTCATAAGGGTTCATGGGACACCATATGACCCCTATGGACACCATATGACCCCTTAAGAGACCAAATCATGTCGGTAGGGGTCATATTATGTCTTACGACCCCGTAACACACAATATGACCCCTAACGACATGATTTGGTGTCTTAAGGGGTCCTATGGTGTCGTTAGGGGTCATATGGTGTCCATAGGGGTCATATGGTGTCTTGGGATACCATATGACCCCTTAGGACACAATATGACCCAAAGCAACCCAATATGGTGTGATTATGGGTCACATTGTGTCCTAAGAGGTCGTAAGGGTTCATGGGATACCATATGACCCCTATGGACACCATATGACCCCTAACGACACCATAGGACCCCTTAACACACCAAATCATGTCGTTAGGTGTCATATTGTGTCATACAACCTGTATGACACAATATGACACCTAACGACATGATTTGGTGTGTTAAGGGGTCCTATGGTGCCATTAGGGGTCATATGGTGTCCATAGAGGTCATATGGTGTCTTGGGAAACCATAGGACCACTTAGGAAACAATATGACCCCTTAGGACACAATATGACCCAAAGTGACCCAATATGGTGTCATTAGGGGTCATATGGTGTCCTAAGAGGTCATAAGGGTTCATGGGACACCATATGATAGTTCTAATACTTAATATAAGTATAGATCCAATAGCCAACAAGATGAGAGGGGGGGGTGAATCATACAAACTTAATCATCCATAAAAACATCATATTCAACCTTGGTGACATATATATTAGTCATATAACAAAAACTGTTAAACATGCAAACTCAAAAGTATATGAACAATATAAACCTCATAACACCAGATTTAACGTGGAAACACAAATAGGGAAAAACCACTGTGGGATTTTAGACCCACTAAGAAATATACTGTTCTAAAGTATGCTCAGTTAAAAGCAAATCCTGTTAAAGATTACAAACACATTGCTAGATGTGACCCGGTTAAGGGATTTC